>NC_056729.1:1021156796-1021177843 GCF_019279795.1 Protopterus annectens
TTCCCATGTGTCTCTTTAGTTTCCTCCCATGTCTGAAAAACATGCTGAGTGTTTCCTAGGTTCATAGGTTCATCAGCATGTACTAGGATAATGACCCTGGAACCTTTACAAGCCTAACCCATAGGATTATCCTGAAATTGTGCCACCCAACCTTAATTTCTAGTGCCTCTGTCGAATAGAGTGACTGGAGTAATCCCGGGGTGAATTTTCTATTTCCCATCCACTCATCAAGATTTCTGTTGAAGAGGGCCAGTGAGGTGCTCTGTTTAACATGTATGGGAAGTCTATTCCATAGCATGAGCAGTCTCTGGGTTATGAACCTGTTCCTCCAGTTTGTTCTGTTGATTGTGGTAATGAGGTTGAGGTCTCTGGAGCATGTAGTGTGGAGGGATTGGGATTTCTTTAGATGTAGCATTTCTAACAGAGCTGGGTCAGACATGGATTTGTAAGTCAAGCACAGATGGCCTCTAAGTAGGTGATATGAGACAGCGAATAGTTGGAGTTTTTTTAATCTGTCCATGTAGGACACATGTTTAAGGCCTAGATCCTCTCTTTGTGAGGTACTTTTGTGGCCTCTCCAGTTGTTGCAGGTGTCTAGTAAGGTACATGCCAAATTGGGCATTGTACTCAATGACTGGCCTAAAGAGGAAGAGTAGAGGGAGACAATGACCTCTTTCTTCCAGGATGCAAAATCTTTAGTAATGAGATGTGCCACATAGAAGGACTTTCTGTCCACAGTGGCAATATGGTGGTCAAAAGAGAGGTTGCTGTCAACCTGTGTTCCCTGATCTTTTATAACTCCTTCTGTGTTCAGTGGACTACCATCGCTGTGGTAATTCATGCAAAACATGTTTTTCCCAAAGGGGATGACAACACATTTTTTTGGCATTGAGCTTAAGGCCATGGTTCTGACACCAGTCGTTGGTCTCAATGAGGCCTTTCTGTAGATCTGATTAATTTATCTGATGAAGTCTCACTGTTGATGTGGACGAAAACGCACTTTTTTCATAAAGCGTTTATTATTTGTGGACGAATTCAATAAAGCGTGTTTTTTTCAGTTGGTGCACGTTTTCCATGTGTTTTGGATCTTTCTGTAGGATGTCAACATCACTTGGGGAGTTAATAATAGCTCCCATCTTGCAATTGTCTGTAAACTTTGTCAGCCACAGTCCCTTTGTGTTGGCCTGGACTTATCGGGTTCACATAGGTTCTAGGTAGGTACTAGGCTATTGGCCCTAGCCTATACAAGCCCAGCCACAAAAGCTACCCTGGCTTTTGCATACCCGTTAAGGTCACTATTTCCGGTGCCACTGTCGAGCAGAGCCACAGAAGTGATCCCCGGGGTGAAGTTCCTATTTACCATCCAATCATCAAGAATTTTCTTGAAGAGTGCTAATCAGGACTGTATTTGTTTGATATAGATAGGTAGTTTATTCCAGAGTATGGGAAGTGTCTGGGACAGAATCTATCCTTCTGGCATATTCCGCTTATTGTCGGACAAGGTTTAGGTCCCTGAGAGCATGTAGCTCAGAGGGATTTACAGGATTTCTTTAAGTGGAGCATGTCCAACAGCTCTGGATTTGACATACCTTTGTATGTTAGGCAGAGATCACCTCTTAGTAGGCGATATGCGACGGAGTAAAGCTGGAGATTTTTTGAGACGGTCTGCATATGGCATCTGTTTGAGTCCGGTAATCCTCTTTGTGAGGTATTTCTGCAGCCTTTCCAGTTGTTGTAGATGTCTTGTGAGGGTACAAGCTTTTACCACTAACAGGGGCATTGTACTCTATAATGGGTCTAATGAGTGATGAGTAGAGGGGAACAATGACCTCTTTTCTTCTGGATGAGAAACCTTTTGTGATGAGGTGTGCCACGTAGAAAGATTTCTTGACTACTGTGGTGATGTGATTATCAAAGGAGAGACTACTGTCCACCTGTGTCCCAAGGTCTTTTATCACACTTTCGGTCTTAAGTATACTACCGCCTATGTTGTAGTTCATGGGTACAGAGTTTTTACCAAAGGAATGACAATGCACTTTTGGCATTGCGGGTTTGTTTTGAGGCCATGGCTTTGACATCAGGCATCTGTCTCAGTGAGGCCCTTTTGTAGGATGTCCACATCGTTAGGCGTTTAAATTATGGCTCCTAGTTTGCAGTCATCTGCAAACTTCATCAGCCAAAGACCTTCTGTGTTAGCTTGTACTTCAGAAAAGTATATACCGGGGGCGTGGCCAAGGATGAACACAGGATAGCAGCAGATTTCTTCAGCTCCACCAATTTCATTACACTGACAGGAATTAATTACTTAAAAAATTAATTTTTGAAGTAATTTTCTTTCTAAATATGTTTGTTTTATATAGTTCTTGAACTATATCTAAAAAAGTAAGGAAATCTTAACAATATTCCTGTCAGAAATCACTTTGGAAATTTTCCTGTCAGTTTATCAGTCTGAAATGAGCTCCAGTAAGACAAATTCTCAAGACTCCAGCATCAAGAAAGAACTTCAGTCTCTGATAATTATAATCCAGCAACTTACTGCTAAGATGGATGTAAAAAATGGATACTAAAATAGACACCTTCATAGAAAAAACTACAAAACAAATAGACTTGTTACATATAGACCTGCAACAACAGAAGATCCAGATGACGGTGTTAGCCATGAAGAAGCTGTGAATGACATGGAAAATAGAATACAAGAAGAGGAAATCAACATTGAGTTTCTGCTGAAACAAAATACACATTTACAAACAAAGCTGGATAACCTGAAAAAAAAATAGATCTAGGGGCGCAATAACATTAGGGATTTTTGACTGCCAGAAAATATTGAAGGTAACAATATTACTTCTTTTTAACAACATGGCTCCCTAAAACTTTAGACTTACCAGAAGCATTCTCTTTGCATCGAAGAGCACATAGATCTATAGGCTAATACTAACTCTAACAAAAACTATCCTAGATCAGTTATAGTTAGATTTTTTTATCATCTTTGATAAAGAGATGGTTCTTAAATCTGCTTGGGCTAAAGCTCCAAGTTAAGATTAATGAGACAACTGTGCGTTTTTGACAGTGACTATTCTTCCATGGTAATAGCTAAAAAGAAAAGTTTTCTGCCACTAATAAGGAGCTTAAAAGCACAGTTTAAAAACATACCTTCTGTTTCCTGCTGCTATTAAAATCTTCCTTCCTGATGGTCCTAAAATTTTCGATGACTTAGACTCTGCTTTATTGTTTATCAAAAAAAATAAGATTTTGGATAAAATAGAAGAAATGGAATGGGCTAGTCCTTCATTAAAGAGACTGCCAACTGAAACTTCGTGGAAGACTTCAGAGAAGAAGAGACTAAAAAACAAATGATTTCTTCTAGGTTTTTTTTTCTCTCATCATTTTATTTCATTATTAATCTTTTTAAATATAGTTCCTGCATTTCCAAGAAGCAACAAATATTTTGGAAAAGATTTAATCAAAGTTATTCTCTGTGTACAAAGAAATGTTTTGTTTCATAACTAGTCAAAATATCTGGAGATTTAATGGCAAGTTGTGATTCAACGTGTTTCTCTTTCTGAAAAGGAGAAGTAAGGTTAGTAATTTGATACATTTTTTTTCTTTATCTTTTTATTTTTTCTTCTCCTTTTCTTATTTTCTTTGTTTAAACAATAACATTCTATTTAGATTATGTAGTGGGTGAAGGGTGGGGGAAGGCAGGGAGAGAAGAGTAATGAAAATATGATTAATAGAATAATAACATATTTATTCCTTTGTAAAAGTTTATATGTTCTTCAAATGCTATTCCTAATTATACTTTCTTGATTACACTGCTTATGCTTGTTTGTAAATAATCTGTCATGCTTTAACTAATAATACTAGAACTAAATAATAGTAAATAATATGTTTTATTTTTAACTGTATTAATATAAAGAGTAAGTAATATTTCATTGTATATACTTGTAGCTTTCTCTTACATTTTTTTTATTTCTGCCTTACACCCTTTTACTTTCTACTCTCTTTTCTTTCTTTATTAATATATAGAAATGCTTTTGATCATATAGACACAGTAAATAATAAGATTTGCATAAAAATTGAGTTGGGACAAAAATATTGAGTTTTGCCATTACTTATTAATAATTTTGGGTTTAATTTCACTTACATAGAGGCTGCAAATAACCTGTAAAATACATTGTGAAGGTTTTGTCATGTTTAGATGCATTTACACTGCTAAATGAATGTTTGCCACTAGTTTTAATAAGTTTCCTGCCAAACAATGTTAAGAGAGACAATCTGGGATGTGGGCTGTCTCATGCATTGTAGTGTCCATGAGCTACTTCAAAAGCTTCAACTCTCAGAATTCTCACAGAGAAGCTGAGAAAGCAGCTAGTCTCACCTTGACCTAGATATCACACCTGACACATAACAGATCTTCAGCAATGACACTCTACCAGGAAATAGAAATCATACAAGTGCGACTATGTGAAGGAAAATTAACTCTTTAACATCTAAATGTGAGTTATTTTTATATAATTACTTTCTAAATATCTATGTTATAATTCATAAAATATGTCAGTTATAATGAGTTTAATGATACAGTTTCTTGTAGTGTGGGGCAGTAAATGTCTTATTTTAGAAGCCGCAGCATAGAAAACATGAAACATTTATTCAAGTGCCTTTTGAAAATCTACCTTAATAACAGCGAAGCTTAATAATCTGTGTTAAAAACTTATGTTCCAAACATATACATTACTATAACGATTTAATTCATCTGATTGACAAGCATAAATAATTTTATAACTCTATACTGGAAGAAATTGTCATGTGATATATTTTAAAGCAGTAGTATAGTTACATGATTGTAAAAATCTGATTTACTAAAATGTGTTTGCTGTGCATTATTTTGTATAAAGCAGACAGATTTTATTGTAGGGACAGCAAGTAAAAGATAGTGCTCAGTAAGGACATAACTGCCAGTGAGATCAGATATATATATATATGTGTGTGTGTGTGTCTGTGTGTGTGTATGTGTGTGTGTGTGTGTGTGTGTCTGTGTGTGTGTGTGTGTGTATGTGTGTGTTTGTTGTGTGTGTGTGTATGTGTGTGTGTGTGTGTTTGTGTGTGTGTCTCTGTATACATGTGTATATATATATATATATATATATATATATATATATATATATATATATATATGTATATGTGTGTGTGTGTATATGTATATATATATATATATATATATATATGTGTGTGTGTGTGTGTGTGTATGTGTGTGTGTGTGTATGTGTATATATATATATATATATATATATATATATATATATATATATATGTGTGTGTGTGTGTGTGTGTGTGTGTGTGTGTGTGTGTGTGTAGATATATATATATATATATGTGTATGTATATATATATATATATATGTGTGTGTGTGTGTGTGTGTGTGTATGTATATATGTATATAAGTGTTTCTGAGAATCTGCATAACTATGCAGTATGATTTATAACAATTTCTATGAATATAATACTTTATTCTATTGACAATAATGAGTTTGAGTAAATGCTCATATACAAGCAATTCAAGGTTTTTTTGGAAGCTGTTAATTGCATTTACATGACAGAAAATAGATGCATCTTAATATATGTAATGTCTGAATCATATTAGCCAAAGTTTTTTGATTTAAATGAATGTTAGAACCTATTTTTCTCTCCTCTTGATTTCTAACATCAAGATTATTTGAATGCTATTTGAATACAAGTGTTTTATATTACATGGATGTATATAGTAGTATGAACAGTTTAAAAAAAAAAAGGTTTATTTTAGTTTATATGATGCTGTTTTACCAAATGTGTAGTCTTGTCTTGCTAGATAATTGAACTGAAAACTGTTAACCTCAGTTAAATATAACTAGTATTAAATTGATAAGGTGGTAGCTGAGGTACTGCTGCTTAGGGTAGGGGATTAACTTGAGTGGTAAATACTACTCTAAGTTGGAGATTATAACTCCAGGCTGGATGCAAGGTTTAATCCTTACATTATGTTCACTTGTTCATTGTTATTTGTATATAGTTTTGACATCCACAATATATTTTGTACATTCATTGTCACTACAAACAAAATTGAATCCTATCTGAGAAATCTCATAAGAGATTCAATAAATACAGCTATATTTAAAGGTACACCTAAAGGAGGAGATGTAACATTACTTATCTTGTTATTTGTTATTTTGATCATAAGATTCTTAAGTTTTAAAAATACCAAATGACATCTTTAAAAGAATTTCTTTAAACATTAATGGATTGAATAATCCATGTAAAAGGGCAAGCCTAATAAGATACATTAATTTACATAAGGCCAACCCATCTCTTGAAAAAAGATATTGATAAACTAGCCACAAACAAATATACAGTATTGGTTAGTTCAGAGCACACTCAGAAAAAAGAGGAGTGGCTATTTTATGGAATAAAAGTATGCCCATTCCTAAAACCATTAAGTCTTATCAGGATGACAAAGGAATATTTTGTATGGTTACAATACAAATTAATGGGAAGACTTACACTTTAATTAGTGTATATTGGATACCTGGAATTGGTATTAATACAGTGAAACATCATCTTGATAAGATCATATCATTCTCTATAGGAGATATTATTTTAGCTGGTGACTTTAATTGTATACTACATGAAAGTGATACTACCACTATAGGGAAAAGAAGAATTACATCTAATGCAAAACATTTAAATGATTTTGCTAATTCTTATCATTTGAATGATATTAATAATCAGATAGATTTAAAGTCATTACCATACACCTTTATTTCTAACAGATACAAAACTTATTCAAAAATAGATAGGGTCTTTATTTCTAACCAGATGGTAACAGATTTAATTAATTCCAAAATCATTTCATGTCCTATATCTGATCATAATTCAATTGTTTTTGAATTCGTGATAAAAAATACTCATAATGTTCAGATCAAAAGGATACCAGCATACTTAACTCAACTAAAAGACTATAAAGAATATATACTTTCAGAAGTAAAACATTTTTAGACATAAATAATACTCCTGAAGTCTCCATTGTTTTATGTTTGGGATGCCTTAAAATCATATCTATATGGACAAAGTATCAGATGGTATAATAATAAAAGGAAATCTTGGGATAAGGAATTGTTAGATATTCAAAGTAAATTAGACTCTTATAAACATAATAATAAAGAAAATATTATGGACAAGAAAGTTATTGAATAAATAAACAAACTAAATGAGAAATACAAAGAAATTTTAACTCATAACGTTAAAATAACTTTAGAGAAATACAAGTTTTTGTCTTATTCAATAAGCCCCAAATGCTTACATAGACTTAAATATAAAACAAAAAGGTTGAATAAACAAAACTATATCAAAGAAATCTTTTCTCTAAGGAAAAAGAAGAATGTTTCTAGTATACCAGAAATACTAGATGAATTTAGAAATCACTTTCACAAAATTAACCATAATAACATTAACATGGAACCTAAAGATAAAATAAAGGAGTTTATAACCACAAACATGAATAAAAAGCTTAATAAACAACAGATTAAACTATTGGACAAGAGTATTTCATATACAGAAGTTATTACACAAATAAATAAATAAGCACCGGGTAATGATGGTATTATACCAGAGATATATAAAATCCTTTCTAAAAGTACATATTCATTAATACATAAGGTTTATATTTTGGCCCAATCTGAATTAATAACCCCCCATCTTAGCAATATACATTTATTTCACCAATTTTGAAACCTAATAAAGATCCAACTAGATGTTCTTCATATCGGCCCATCTCATTACTTAATGTTGATTATAAAATGTTTATGAGTATCTTTGCTGATAGATTGAAGACAATCATTCCTGGCATTATAGATATAGATCAGATAGGCTTCATTGTAAATAGAAATACTTTTGATAATATAAGAAGAACTTTAACATTAATAGATTTTGCAAATAGGAAAAAGAAAGATTTAACACTTATTAGTCTTGATATAAGTTCAGCATTTGATTCAGTAAGTTGGGACTATCTGTTTACCTTAATGAAGTGCACAAACTTATCAGATGCATTTGTAAATCTAATTGAGCATTTATAAAAAGGAACATTGGCTTATATTAAGGTAGGAACATATGTTTCACAAAAAATACCCATTCTTAAAGGTACAAAACAAGGATGTCCACTTTCTCCACTATTATTCACTTTAGTAATGGAGCCTTGGGCTAATTTGATCAGAAACAGTACTGACATAAAGGGTTTTGAAATAGATGAAAATACAACATCCAAAATTCAACTTTTTGCAGATGATGTTCTAATTGCATCAGCAGGATCTAATTCTTCTATGCAGTCTCTATTTGATAAAATGATGAATTTTAAAAGTATTTCTGGTTTAATATTCAATGAAGAAAAAACTAAAATACTACCTATATATACACGAAAAAATATTCTCATTAGTGATTTTACTAAATATGTACCCTATTCAGGTCAGATAACTTATTTAGGTATAATACTATCTAAAGATATTAAATCTATTATATATAATAATTATAATACCTGTTTTCTTAATATACAAAATCTTTTTAATACCTGGAATAATATGTTTTTACTATGGAGGAGAGACTTACAATTATTAAAATGATAATATTCCCCAAGATTTTATACTTAATACAATCAATAATACTTCCACCTACAAAAATAATTATCAAGAAACTGAATACACTAATGTTAAATTTCCTATGGGCACCTAATAGACCTAGGATTGCATTAAAGAAACATACTAATAGCTGGTCTCAAGGGGGTATTTCTTTTCCAGACTTTAATTTATATACTATCTCTTCTATTGTAAAAGTTATTACTTTATTAATAGATCAGTCATATGTCACAAAATGGAAAGATTATTGGGAGCTAATTAGTATGCACTTCATGAAAATCTCCTTAACACATAAAATATGATTGTAAATAACTCCATGTTATGGTTACTAAAGGAATTTTGTACTTCACCTATTACACCTAAACATATGGTTTGTTACCCATTAAATATTATTATTAGTTATCGTAACTTTATATTCATGCACCCTAAGTATAGGGAATGGAATTTTATTGTATTCCTATAATGTATACTCAGGGTATGCTTTTGTCATCTACTTCTGAAGGAACTCATTTAACTATAGATAATGATCTAAAGTACTGGTATCAGTTGATATCTGATAATAAAGTTAAAAATCTAGATTTCTTAAAACAAGAATTTGATCTAAGAGAAACTTGCTGGTTAGAGGTTCAGACCTTTAGACAACATCTCATTAATAAAATAGATCTAATGTCTATAACAGTTAAAGAATCTATTCCAACACTGATTGATTACTTGATATTAAATTTACAACATAAAGTTTCTGGTAAAGGTAAACTTTCATACATACATAAAATTATCAGACAAGAAACTTTTTACAGTGTAGATTCATACTGGAATTATTTCACTTCTATTAATGGGGACCCACCAAATCAACAAGATAAACAATATATATTGGAATCTGCTTATAGAACTCGTCTTCCATTGTCTGGAGACTTTATACATGGAATTTTTTACATAGATCTTTTTATACACCTTTGATGATGAATAAAATAAATAATAAAGATAATTTATGTAAGAGATGTAATGTAGAAATCAGTGCTGACTGGGCTCATATGTTTTATGACTGTATAAAGTTGAAAGAATACTGGAAGTCAATTAATGAATTTTGCAGGCTCTTTTTACAGATAATTTCATTATTTCTAAATCTCTTATATTATTCAACACACCTGTACCTCAAAGTGTTAAAAAGGTTAAGCTTCCCTTGTTATGGTCTATTCTAGCAGTGGCTAGGAAAATAATAACTAGAAATTGGATTTCAGATACACCTCCTTCATTCAATGAATTTAAAAATGTTATGAATATAGTGTGCCATATGGAAGTAAACACAATTAGGACAAGAACAAGTAGAAAAACATCTTATTATATTGTATGGGATAATTTACAAAATTTGTTAAAAAAATTTTAATTTCAATAACATGGTATTTTAGTTTAATTAATTGATCTGATTGTAGTGGATGTCTTTGTAAATACTTTAGTTGTTTTGTTGAATATTATAATAATACCTATTTTTAATTACTTGTATAAAATTGTTATGATATTTCTCTTATATGTTAAAACAATAAACCTGTTTTGAAAAAAAAAAAGAAAAGTATATACCAAACAGGAGAGGACTCAGGACTGAACCCTGTGGTACTCCACTTGTCACTGGTCTGAAGTTGGATTTGGAGTCTGGTACTTTCAGTGTGGGTTCTGTCAGTGAGCCAGTTGGCAACCCATTTTGTGACATAGGGATTTATACCTAGTTTAGTGAGTTTATCTATAATTCCAGAGTGGGGGGTGGTGTCAAAAACCTTGGCAAGATCTAGATAGGCTGTGTGAACCACCTTACCCTCATCTATGGGTTTGATGACTGCTTCAAAGAAGTCTATCAGGTTTAGGAGACATGATCTGCCTTTTACAAACCCGAACTGGATGGGGTCCAGAGTTTGGAGATTACCGATGTCTTTGTTTATAAGTTCCATGATGATACGTTACATGGCCTTGCAGACCAGGCTCATCAGGCTAATGGGGTGGTAGTTCCCAGGGTACACGGTGGCTCCCCCCTTGTGGATTGGGATAACCATCATTGTGCGCCATTCAGCGGGCACAAAGCCTGAGGTGAGGATATGACTGAACATGATACTTAGGTGGGGTTTGTTCTGTAGTTCATGTAGAATGCAGCCTGGGATGTTGTCTGGTCCCATGGATGCCATGTTCTTGGCTTTGGAGAGTGTGTTTTTTACCTGTGCGGCCATGATTACAGGAACTTTGCATTCTTCCATTATAGAGATGGGCCCTTTAGGGAGTGAGAGGGGGTAAAGTTAGCACTGACCCTATCTGCCAGGATGCTGGCAAGATCAGTTGGGTCTGTATATTTAGTGCTATTGTGCTGTAACTCAGAGCAGATCTGAGTGTTTCCATTGCGATTCTTGACATAGCTATAGAATGCTTTGTGGTTGTCTTTAGAATCAGTGGCAATTTTGTTTTTGTAACTAGCTTTGGAGGATTCTATCAGGGATCACAGCTTCTTACTGAGGCTGACCAGGGAACTCCTCCACTCATGGAATTTTACTCTCTTTTGCAACAGTTTCTTCCTTCTGTTGTACAGTTTGTTTATGGCAGGGGATCACCAGATTGGCTTCCTTTTTTTGCAGGATAGAGTCTTGGTTCTGTTTGGGATAGCACGATCCATGCACTTGTGTAAGTGCTTATAAAGTGTAATTGTGTAGGATTCAGTAGTTGTAACTGTATTGCCCATCTGCATGGGTGTCATGAAGTTCACCACTTCTGTCTTAAGAAGCATGAAGTTGGCTTTGGAAAAATTATTTACCATGGTTTCCTTAATGGGGGGTGGGGGCAGGATGTGGATATCTAGGGTGATTAGCTTATAGTCAGATCGGAACAATGAGGCGTTGACTTCAGGTGTGGAACACCGGTCACTCATGTTGGTAATGACTAGATCTAGGATATTGTTGCCCCTGGTGGGGGTGTGGATAAGTTGATCCAGGGCATTGGAGTTTACGAATTCCAGAAAGAGTTGAGCAAAGGAGTTGGCACATGAGTAGTTTTCCCAGTTAATGGTGGGGTAGTTGAAATCACCCATTATTAGGGCATTTGGTTGAACCCTAATATTTCTAAGTACATCAAGAAAAGAGGAGTGGGAATCCTGGGGCATGGTCGGGGATCTGTAGCAAGCTACAATCTGGATTGCAGTTTTGCCCAGAGTTAGTTGCACTTGGATAACCTCGGATGCATTATGCTGAGCAACTAGCCTGCAGGTGTGGATATCCTTAATGAATATGGACACACCTCCGCCTTTGGTGTTCTAGTCCAGGTTACAGAGGTCAGAGAAGTCAGAGAAGTAGATACCAAACAGGAAAGGACCAGGACCAAACCCTGTGGGATTCCACTTATGACAGGTTTGGAGTCAGCTACTTTTACACTGTGGGTTCTATATGTGACCCAGTTTGCAAACCACCTAGTGATATAGGGTTGATGCCTAGCTTAGTGAGTTTTCTATGATTCCTGAGTGGGAATGGTATCAAAGGCCTTGGCTAGATCAAGGTAGGCTGTATGAACCACCTTGCCTTCATCCACAGCTCTGGTGACTGACTCAAAGAAGTCAACGAAGTTGAGCAGGCATGATCTACCCTTCACAAAACAAAACTATGTGGGATCCAGAGTTTGGAGATTCCCTATATCCTTCTTTATTAGGTCCATGATGATGCTCCATAGCTTTGCATCTCAGCCTTGTCAGGCTAATAGGGTGATATTTCCCAGGGTCTGTAGTCACTCCTCCTTTATGGAGACGGGTGACTGTAGCAGTGCACCATTCAGTAGGGACAAAGCATGAGGTGAGGCTGTGATTGAACAGGACACACAGGTGTGGTGCCAGTTCACTCTGTAGTTCATATAGAACACAGCCAGGGATATTGTCAGGTCCCATAGAAGCTGTATTATTGGCCTTGGACAGTGCTGTTTTAACCTGTGCAGCAGTAATACTGAGTTCCTGGTAATCTACTGGCATTGTGATTGGTCCTTTGGTGGGGAGAGAGGGTAAAGTTGGCACTGAATCTGTCAGCCAGTACATTGGCAATATATGTTGGCTCAGTATAAGAGGTACCATTGTGCAGTAGTTCAGATCAAATCTGGGTATTGCAATGGAGATTATTTATATAACTATAGAAGGCCTTGTGGTTGTCTTTCCTATCTGCTGAAATTCTGTTTTCATAGCTAGCTTTAGAGGATTTGATGAGGGATCTCAACTTTTTGTTGAGGTTGATAAGGGAGTTTTTCCAGCCTTGGGACTTCACCTTATTATGAATCAGTTTCCTCCTTCTGTTTTAGAGTTTGCTTATGGCAGGGGATCACCAGACTGGCTTTCTTTTTTGGAGAAGAGCATCTTGGTTCTGTTGGGTATGCAAGATCCATGCATTTGTGTATGTGTTCGTACAGTGCATTGGTGTATGATTCCATGGTCATGCAACTATTCTCTACGGTGGTGCGCAATATCCTCAAGATAGGAGAACACAGATCACAGACTGTATGCCGCGGCAGGGGTAGCCACTCGATAGTGTAAAACATGGCTCTAGGTGATTCGGTCATGTTGACTAATGTCACCAAAAATGGGCATGGGTAGATACCGGTGATAAATGGGTTGAGCACCCGGCCTACTCTAACCCACGCCAGGAATCCCGGTGGGAAGGGTATATGTGCCCATATTGGCCAGTGTGTACCTGCCATAAAGCCCAGCATCCTGGGTCAATAAGCTACTCGATGGCCGGTGTCTAGTTGCCCAGCCTGGATTACCAGGGATAGCTCTGCTGGATGTAAAACCAACCAACCTGCCAAACATGAACTGAGAATTGCTATGCTTAATGTAGGTTCACTGACAGGATGCAGCTTGGAAGTGGATGACATGATGATATGGAGGAGGCTGGACTGGGATCCAGAGTCTACTACTCAGGTGGAGGGCAGACTAGAAATGGTGTAGGAATTGTGGTGAGAGAGAGGCTTTAGAAGGCAGTAAGGGATATCATCAGAATTAATGACAGACTCATGGCAGTCAGACTCCAGTGTAATGACAGGGCAGTATTCATAATCTCAGCCTATGCCCCATAGCAGGGTTGTGAAAGTGAGGAAAAGAGAGCATTCAGACAGCAGTTGCAGGACCTACTAGATAAAGCAGAACAACATGAATTAGTGTTGATAATGGGTGACTTGAATGCACATATGAGGACAGAATGAACAGGATATGAGGACTGCCTGGGTCCACATGGGTGGGGCAACAGGAATAAAGAAGGAGAAGCCATTCTAGACTTCTGTCTGGCAAATGGCTCGATAGTAGCCAACACATGGTTCAGAAAGAGAAACAGTCACAAGATCACATACAAGAGTAGTCAACACACAGCTCAGGTGGGCTTCCTCCTAGTAAGGAAAAGGCACTGGGGCAGAATCCATGATTGCAAAGTCATCCCCAGTGAAACAGTCAGCCCACAGCATAAACCACTAGTTGCCACAAACAGCTGCAAGCAGTGGTCAGAGAAGGCTTTAAGGTCAACAGACACCAGACTGAAGACCTGGAAGTTGACTGGAGAGAAAGTATAACAGTTCATGGAATTACTCAGGGCTCTAGCACCCCAAGAAGAGGAGGAGATAGGTGAAGTTGAAGAAGAATGGCAGCGCATAAAAACGGCATGTGTTAGGACTACATAAAATATATGTGGCCGAGCCAGGTATGGAAATAAGGTACATAAGGAAAGCTGGTGGTGAAATGCAGAATTTAAAGAAGTCATAAAAAAAGGAGTGCAGCAAGAAGTGAGAGACAGGAAAGACTGACCAGACTAGGAAGGACTACTGGTTGGCTAACAAAGAAGCTAAGAAAGAAGTTGCAATAGCAAAGAATAGGGCATTGGAGGCACTGTACAAACTTTGGTACCAGATTTTGTTCGCATAACTAAACCTAACCTGAATACCTGAGTGTAACCTATCCAGAACTGCTAAACTGGAATCCCACTTAACCTTACACTGGTCTTCATGAACAGTCATACCTGACATGTACACCTGACTTAAGCATGCAAAATACCGACATGTGCATGAAGTAGCACGGGGGTATATGGCAGCAAGCGAGAGTATGCCTGTTTGGACAGTGGTAAGCAATGCTCATACTAGTTAAGCAGTGTGGAGGCCAACCCAGTGTAAGACACCATAACTGGAGGTCAGCAAGTCTGACACTCATGCACACCAGCGCATACCCACCTACACTTCCCTCACAGTGCCTTAGGCACACTGTAGCCCACAGCCCTCACCGTGGCCAGTAACAACATAATCAACACTCCCAGGCCCCCCCCCTGCACACTATATTGCAAGTGAGTTACCACGAAGGCATGGCAGATATACAATCAGCTGCTGTTATCACAAACATATCATCTGGCACAGTCAGTCAACAGTATAGGAAATGTATGTAAGTATGTACATTAATACCAGCAAACATGTGCACAGTGCTCAGTCACAGTATTCTGAGCAGTCTATGAGTATCAATGAACAGTGCCTGTCCATGCATACTGTGAGAACAGTAGTCTTGTATAATACTAAAGAGATGAATGAAAAACAGGGCACACCATGGGGGCATGTTTCATCTGGGGAAGCGGGAGATGAAGCTGGTCTGGTGTGTGAGCAGACCACTGTTTCTCAACCCCCTGGCAGGATGCTACCAGTGGGAGAAACAGTGTAGGCCAGCAAAGTCTACTCGCGACACAACAACAGGTCCATCCCTGGGGGGATGCACCAGACTTTGTGGGTCACAATGATGTTTCCACCAGTATCGGAAGAGGATCGAGGGAAGGCTTGAATGTACATGGACTAAACGGATGAAAAGCCTGCAGAAGGTTGCACCAAGACAGTAAAATGGAGGAGTACTGAGACATGCAGAGAGGGAAATGTGTGGAGGTGTGGTATGGCAGGGCTAGCAACTGGAGAATGGATGAATGCTGTGTACATGGAGTTTGGGGGACAGGGAAAGGGAGCATGGGTATGACATTCAGGTAGAAATATGCAAATTAAGCAGAACTGCAATAGTGTAGTGGGCAGAGCATCCGCCTAACACGCACGCATTCCCAGTTTGAGTCCCACTGCAGCACATTCTAATTTCCATGTGAAATCGGTATATCAACATCATTTTGCTGTATAACCTACTAAATGACATTTACACTTGAACAGGAGTACTGCATTACACATAGACCCACTCACTATTCAAAGGGCATGAGATGACACACAGGTATGTATACACAGACAACCTTTAATGGTGTATTTTACAATAATGTATGCCATTACCTACATCACATAGATCTGGACGTATTTAATCAGTGAGGAATGCAAGGCCAACACAGAAAAGTAGATGCAGACAGTGCAGATATATAACATACAATGCTGTCCAGGCCAAGCCCGTCAATTCGTAGAACTGTAGACAAAGAATTTGCTGTCAAGACATGTAACAATAAACAATAACAGATGTAGTTCAGCAGCCAACAATTACACCCTGTAATTAAGGCCGAGGGGGACATTTATTACCTGTGATAATGTCTATGTATCTGTCACATGTATTGGCCCTGACCAAAAAATGTTGTGGGAGTCCACGATATGACTGGGATGGTAGCAGGAATGCTAGCAGTAAATAATGATAGGCCAATACAGAACAACCCCTAACCATATCACAGCAGGACAGAGCCAGCCATATATGTGGAGGACAGAGGCAGAAACACAGGGCCATACTCGTAATATTGCTGTTACCCTGCAAATTGCTGGTGTTACAGGATTTATTGCAACATACCCTTATGCAGGAATAACACATCAGGAACACAACTGGAAGTAGCCATGTACTTATAGCACACAACATACAGATTGCCAGGGATATATCTAGGACAAGACCTGTGTGGTGCACAGGCAAAGGCAAACAGACAATCCACTGGCCATCATGTGGATATCCCACTGCTGAGAGCTATGCAGACAGACTGCATTCCATCCTAAACTACTATGTACATGCAAAGACTGCAAGACCAGCAATACACAATGCACATAACAACACTACTCACTCTGTCTGTAGGTCTGGAACTTATTAAGATTGTGTAGTTGTCCTGTGTCTGTAAGCTCCACTGTAATAGGTACTGCAACTTGCAGTCTGTAACACTGCTGCCCACATACAGGAAGGATGTCCTCCACACTGGAAAGGTGAAGGGACAATGCCCACATGAGTAAGCAACTTATAGTATTGGGTTGCCATGACAATGGTTAACTGAATCACTACACATCAGGCTGCACGCAGTCAGCAACTGTTGCACATTGATTGGTGCAGAGCCCATCACCTGATCATGTGCATCACCTACAAAAGCCATGCTGAAATCCATTCAAACCAACTCATTCGCTCTACTGGAGAGGGAGAGTGAGTGAAAAATAATTTAAAAAAAATTATAAAACGAAACTCACACAGTAGGAAACAAATACCTACAAGCCACAACCAGGTAGGTGTCACATCTATCCAAAGAATAAAAGGCATGTAAAACATAACTGTATGTAATTTAATGTAGTATTTGGTATAGATTAATAGGATATATGATGTAGAATGTTTGATATGTGCCATCTGTAGTTATCCCTGTAATGATGTCCTACTGAACAACTGCTCTGGACAATACTGTCTGTCCCTGTAAGCAGTGGGACATACCCATCAACTGTGTAGATCAGCAATGAATGACAAAGATGTCAGCCATAATATCTGTGCATGTTATATTAGTGTGGACAATAGCTGGTGGTGGATGTACTGCCATCATTATAGACACATGGGTGTCAAGAACACACCACATGCAGGACAGTCATGTTAATGTGTAATGTAGCATGCACAAATGCCATAGGTGTGTAATAGGTGTACCAGCAATCTCACACCATATTTACCACCATAATGTTAGTCTGTGTTCACATGTGGCACCTGTCTGTGTTGCAGCAAGGCAGAACAGTGCAGCTGTGAATGAAAGACAGTTACAGAATGCGGATCAGATGTCTGTAAGCACTCCACATATCTCTGTGATACAGAATGTGAGGTGTATATGCACAGATACAGAGACATTCATATAGACGTAGGTATATCAACAATGTATAACATATGTACATAGATGTATATTTATACACACATATATATATAGTGGCACTGACAATGGCATGCAAGTGAAATAGTCTATAACAGGCCAGCAAAGATAAGTGTCCCCACAGGGAGCATGGCTACAAACACATAGCACAAAGTGTGGCATATACACATAGCATAAAGCTTGGTACAATACAACATATGCCCCAATGGTAGGTAAGCAGCTAACGTAACAATTGCAGTATGTGAATGGTTTGTTGTAGCTGATATGGTGGGGGGAGACAAATATGTGTATTAAGAACTATGGTAACCCTGCTGTATGTGTGGCTCAGACCTGTTTCCATCCTTATGTCTTCTAGGAAACATGTCACATAGTTGTCTTCCCACATACAGTGCCACTGAAACAGCGATCATTATCGACCATCTGGTACAGCATTACATACTGCTGTTTGGCCGGACAGCCCATGACCAGCAGGAGAGGACCATCCTGTGGAACGAGCTAGTCCACAGGGTCAATGATGTTGGACTGCATAACCGCAGCTATGAGCAGGTCCAGCATCATTGCACTGACCTGCTTCACCATGTACATTGGCATGCAGCTGCCGTAAGGGGGGACCACCTTGCAACAGAGGGGTGCAGCCCACCCATCCACCCCTCACCCATGTGGTAGAGCTTCTCAGCAGCCTTGTGGCACCTGTCTGCCTGCAGAATCAACACCTGGCAGGGCAAATCTTGGAGGTGGGTGCCAAGGACACACCAGCTGAGGAGCATGCAGTTAAGGACCCAGGGCACATCGGTACCCCACCCGTGTGTATGCATCTGCATCTGTACAGGTACATCATGCAAAAGTGAGATGTCATATACATAGCCTGCTGCTGTGTAGTAGTAATAAACAGTTGTGTATAAGCTGTAATATTGCGTAATTCTACTGTTGATGTAACATAATGCTGCACTCACCTTTTATGAATTCCACAGCTGTGGCCACTGACATCAGGTCTCTCACACTCCTATGTAGGCCCCTCCAGGACAGTAGTTGTCTGTCCATCTGCATGGGTGTCATGAAGTTCACCACTTCTGTCTTAGAAGCATGAAGTTGACTTTGGAAACATTTTTTACCATGGTTTCCTTAATGGGGGGTGGGGGCAGCATGTGGATATCTAGGGTAATTAGCTTATGGTCAGATCGGAACAATGAGGCGTTGACTTCAGGTGTGGAACACCGGTCACTCATGTTGGTAATGACTAGATCTAGGATATTGCCTGGTGGTGTGGATAAGTTGATCCAGGGCATTGGAGTTTACGAATTCCAGAAAGAGTTGAGCAAAGGAGTTGGCACATGAGTAGTTTTCCCAGTTAATGGTGGGGTAGTTGAAATCACCCATTATTAGGGCATTTGGTTGAACCCTAATATTTCTAAGTACATCAAGAAAAGAGGTGAATCCTGGCATGGTCATCTGTAGCAAGCTACAATCTGGATTGCAGTTTTGCCCAGAGTTAGTTGCACTTGGATAACCTCGGATGCATTATGCTGAGCAACTAGCCTGCAGGTGTGGATATCCTTAATGAATATGGACACACCTCCGCCTTTGGTGTTCTAGTCCAGGTTACAGAGGTCAGAGAAGTCAGAGAAGTAGATACCAAACAGGAAAGGACCAGGACCAAACCCTGTGGGATTCCACTTATGACAGGTTTGGAGTCAGCTACTTTTACACTGTGGGTTCTATATGTGACCCAGTTTGCAAACCACCTAGTGATATAGGGGTTGATGCCTAGCTTAGTGAGTTTTTCTATGATTCCTGAGTGGGGAATGGTATCAAAGGCCTTGGCTAGATCAAGGTAGGCTGTATGAACCACCTTGCCTTCATCCACAGCTCTGGTGACTGACTCAAAGAAGTCAACGAAGTTGAGCAGGCATGATCTACCCTTCACAAAACAAAACTATGTGGGATCCAGAGTTTGGAGATTCCCTATATCCTTCTTTATTAGGTCCATGATGATGCGTTCCATAGCTTTGCATCTCAGCCTTGTCAGGCTAATAGGGTGATATTTCCCAGGGTCTGTAGTCACTCCTCCTTTATGGAGACGGGTGACTGTAGCAGTGCACCATTCAGTAGGGACAAAGCATGAGGTGAGGCTGTGATTGAACAGGACACACAGGTGTGGTGCCAGTTCACTCTGTAGTTCATATAGAACACAGCCAGGGATATTGTCAGGTCCCATAGAAGCTGTATTATTGGCCTTGGACAGTGCTGTTTTAACCTGTGCAGCAGTAATACTGAGTTCCTGGTAATCTACTGGCATTGTGATTGGTCCTTTGGTGGGGGAGAGAGGGGTAAAGTTGGCACTGAATCTGTCAGCCAGTACATTGGCAATATATGTTGGCTCAGTATAAGAGGTACCATTGTGCAGTAGTTCAGATCAAATCTGGGTATTGCAATGGAGATTATTTATATAACTATAGAAGGCCTTGTGGTTGTCTTTCCTATCTGCTGAAATTCTGTTTTCATAGCTAGCTTTAGAGGATTTGATGAGGGATCTCAACTTTTTGTTGAGGTTGATAAGGGAGTTTTTCCAGCCTTGGGACTTCACCTTATTATGAATCAGTTTCCTCCTTCTGTTTTAGAGTTTGCTTATGGCAGGGGATCACCAGACTGGCTTTCTTTTTTGGAGAAGAGCATCTTGGTTCTGTTGGGTATGCAAGATCCATGCATTTGTGTATGTGTTCGTACAGTGCATTGGTGTATGATTCCATGGTCATGCAACTATTCTCTACGGTGGTGCGCAATATCCTCAAGATAGGAGAACACAGATCACAGACTGTATGCCGCGGCAGGGGTAGCCACTCGATAGTGTAAAACATGGCTCTAGGTGATTCGGTCATGTTGACTAATGTCACCAAAAATGGGCATGGGTAGATACCGGTGATAAATGGGTTGAGCACCGCCTCTAACCCCCCAGAATCCCGGTGGGAAGGGTATATGTGCCCATATTGGCCAGTGTGTACCTGCCATAAAGCCCAGCATCCTGGGTCAATAAGCTACTCGATGGCCGGTGTCTAGTTGCCCAGCCTGGATTACCAGGGATAGCTCTGCTGGATGTAAAACCAACCAACCTGCCAAACATGAACTGAGAATTGCTATGCTTAATGTAGGTTCACTGACAGCTTGAAGTGGATGACATGATGATATGGAGGCTGGACTGGGATCCAGTCTCTACTCAGGTGGAGGCAGACTAGAAATTGTAGGAATTGTGGTGAGAGCTTTGAAGGCAGTGGGACTGGGTATCCAGAGTCTACTACTGCAG
>NC_056729.1:1021178343-1021278343 GCF_019279795.1 Protopterus annectens
TGTGACATATGTCTACTGAGGGATATGAAGTCAGTAAATCACATGGCTGTCACCATGTATTGACTGCAATCCTCAGAGTATGCTACTGCATTTCTAAAGACAGGACATGTGTGAGTAACACAACACATGTAAGACTCCAAACACTGGCCAGTTGGCAGATAGCCCTACAGGTAGGAGTTTCCCCAACCACATAACACTGTCATGACAGATATTAAATCATGTAAACCAGCCATATCCACACAAACCCTGTTAAACCAACATTACTTCAAATGTAGAAGAGCAATACTTACATTCTGTCCTCATGTCTGGAACATCCCTCTCCTGTTTGTTGGCCTGTCTTCACAGTGTATGTTGTAAGAGGTTTATCCAACTACCCTCTGTGATACTGTTTGTCAAACGCCGATATGAAGTCCTGTTCACAGTGAATGAAAAAAGCTAACACCCACATGATGTTCTTAAGTATAGGAGTGTGTTGCCATGCAATTGGCTATGGGAATGATACCACAGCTGTTCCAAAACTGGACACCACCCAGTTTGGGTTCGTGAAGGGCTGATCTTGTCTCCTGAACCTAATTGACTATTTTAAATCAGTGTCCAGAGCCGTGGATGAGGGGGTAAGGTGGTCCTTGCAGCCTATCTGGACCTCACCAAGGCCTTTGATACCATCCCCCACTCTGGAATCATAGATAGACTCACTAAGCTGGGCATTAATCCTTACATCACTCGATGGGTTGCCAACTGGCTTACTGACAGAACCCACACTGTAAAAGTAGCCGACTCCAAATCCAGCTCCAGACAAGTGACAAGTGGAGTACCTCAGTCCTAGGGACTACTCTTGTTTGGCATCTATGTCTCTGAAGTACAGGCCAACACTAAGGGACTCTGGCTAATAAAGTTCACACATGACTGCAAACTGGGAGCCATTACTGAATCCCCCAAATGATGTGGATACTGTACAAAAGGGCCTTATAGAAACAGATGCTTGGTGTCAGAGCCATGGGCTCAAGCTCAATGCCAAGAAATGTACAGTTATCCCCTTTGGGAAAAAAGATGTACCCATGAATTACCACATAGGTAGCAGTACACTAAACACCAAAAGTGTGATAAGAGACTTAGGGACACAGGTGGACAGTGGTCTCACCTTCGATAACCACATCACCACAACAGTCAGGAAATCCTTCTAGGTGGCACACCTCATCACTAAGGGCTTTTCATCCAGAAAAAAATAGGTCATTGTCCCACTGTACTCATCCCTCATTAGACTCATTATAGAATACAACGCCCAGTTTGGTATGTACCTCTCAAGACATCTGCAACAACTGGAAAGTCTGCAGAAATACCTCACTAAAAGAATCACAGGCCTAAAGCAGATGCCCTATGCTGACCATCTAAAAAAACTCTACCAATACTCTGTCACATATCGTCTACTCAGAGGCGATCTCTGCTTAACATACAAGACCATGTTAAACCCAGAGCTGTTGGACATGCTACACTTAAAGAAATCCCAATCCTTCAGAGCCACATGCTCCAGGAACTAAACGTTGTCATCACAATAAACAAAACATGCTGGAGGGATAGGTTCCTGACCCAGAGACTCTCCAGACTCTGGAATAGATTGCCCATACATGTCAAGCAGAGCGACTCTTTGGCCCTCTTCAAAAGGAACCTTGATGATTGGATGGGAGAAAGGAAATTCATCCCGGGGATCACATCAGTTGTCCTGCTAGACGGGAGTCCAGGGAAGTTAATAGTGTGGGAAGAAATATCCAGGGAATTGTTATGGCTAGGCTTGTATAGGCCCTAGGGCCAATAGCCTAGTACCAACCTATGAACTTATGAACCTATGTCAAAGTGTACCTGGGGTGTCTGGGGCATGTTGTGTGGACAGATTGTTATCATCTCATGTAGCATTCCTGACCTTATGTGGTGAGACCTGGCTATGGAACTGAGATTGTGCATACACCTACATTGACAGCATAATGCACGTATTCACTGGTGTTAGTGGCATCTGTCCATACAGGGCAAGTGTATAAGGCATGGTATTCCCTTTGTAGGTTACATTTACAGACTCTACAGTTGTTGCAGGCATCCAGTGGGGAACATAGCAAAGGACCACTGTAAGCAATTATTTGCCTATTGTAAGGATGGAACAGGGTGTCATGTCCACTGTAGTCCACTGCAATCACAGTGTGGTAACTATCTGTGGGCAATATGCAGGTAACTACCAATATAATGGTTGTTGCCTAGCCAACTGTGTTGGTGTATGAGACATGGGTGGAGAGTCTTCTCTGGGTAATACAAGGGTTGCCTATATTGTTCTCCGATCCATAATGTCACATGTAGGGGTATGGATTGTCTACACCAGCCTCTCTGTTGTTTAACATCTATTGTCCTTGTAAGGTGGACATTGTGACATATAGTAGGTCCTCAATTTAAGAAATTTGCAAAACCTGCCCCACAATGAGTCCAGTTATTACACAATCACATCTACCGCCACACAGGATACTGACGACAAACACACACTCACAGAGTTTCACAGTTTCTATGCCTGAGATTAAAACTCCCACCTAACTAGTAGATCACACTATAGCATTGCACAGTTATAGCACATGCCATGAAGATTATAAGGCTAGCTTTTCTCCAAAGGCGTACTTCAAGGTGAACAACATCAGCAGGCTTGCTAAAGTAGGGCAATGTAAAGTGTAGTTACTGTGACTGGCCTCAAAAGCATTAATCCTTACACAAACAAACACAGAGTTTCACAGTTGCTATGTCTGAGATTTGAACTCCTACCTAACTAATACATCACACTATAGCATTACACAGTTGTAGCATGAGCCACAGAGTTTATAAAGCTAGCCCTTCTCCTAAGGGGTATTTCAAGGTGAATGACATCAGCAGGCTTGCTAAAGTAGTGGAATGGAAAGTGTAGTGACTGTGACTGGCCTGAAAACCATTGATCCCTACACACAGAGTTTCACAGTTGCCATGTCTGGGATAAGAACACTTATAGGTTCATAGGTTCATAGGTAAGTACTAGGCTATCTGCCCATGGGCATTTATAAGCCTAGCCACAGAGTGATGGCTTTCGCCTCCCCATTAGATTAGTAACCTGGGCCTCTGTCAACAGGGCTCCTGAAGTGATCCCAGGGTAGAACTTATGATTACCCATCCACTCATCAAGATTTCTCTTGAAGAGGGTCAGAGAGGAGCTCTGTCGAATATGGATTGGGATTCTATTCCAGAGTGAGGGGAGTTGCTGGGACAGGAATCTATCCCTCTAGCATGTCCTGTTTATTGTTGTACATAGGTTCAAGTCACTAGAACGAGTGGTTCTGAGGGATCTCATTTTTTTTGAGGTGAAGCATGTTCATTAGTTCAGGGTTTGACATGGCCCTATAGGTCAGGCATAGGTCACCTCTGAGCAGACGGTAAGCGACTGAGAAGAGCTGGAGCTTTTTTAGTCGTGCTTCATAGGGTAATTGTTTAAGGCCCTTAATCCTCTTAGTGAGGTACTTCTGTGGTCTTTCTAGTTGTTGCAGGTGACAAAGTGAGGTACATCCCAAATGGGGCATTGTACTCTATTATGGGCCTAATGAGGGAGGAGGAAAGGGGCACAATCACCTCCTTGGATCTGGATGAGAAACCCTTTGTGATCAGGTGTGCCAAATAGAAGGATTTCCTGACCATTTTGGCTATGTGGTTATCAAAGGAGAGCATGCTATCTACTTGGGTACCCAGGTCCCTTATTACTTCTTCTGTACTTAGTGGATTCCCATCTATGTGGTAGTTTGTAGGTACTTTGTTTTTCCCAAATGGGATTACTATGCATTTTTTGGCATTTAGCTTGAGGCCGTTACTTTGACACCAGGTGTTTGTCTCTGTGAGACCCTTTTGCAGGATGTCTGTGTCAGCTGGAGAGTAAATTATTGCACCCAATTTACAGTCATCTGTGAACTTGGTTAGCCACAGTCCCTCTGCCTTTGCCTATATGTCAGAGAAATATATACCGAACAGGAGGGGTCCCAGAACTGAGCCTTGTGGGACTCCGCTTGTGACTGGTTTAGAGTCAGACATGGCGCCTGCCACTCTTACCGTATGGGTTCTGTCTGAGAGCCAATTGGCAACCCATCTCGTGACATGGGGGTTGATATTTAAGCTGGTGAGTTTGTCTATGATTCCTGAGTGTAGGATGGTGTTAAATGTCTTAGCGAGGTCCAGATATGCTGCGTGGACCACCTTCCCTTCATCTATGGCCTCGGTGACTGTTTCGAAGAAGTTGACCAAGTTCAGGAGGCAAGATCTGCCTTCAACAAAGCCGAACTGGGTGGGGTCCAGTGTCTGGAGGTTCCCAATGTCCCTGTTAATGAGCTCCATGATAATGCATTCCATAGCTTTGCAGACCAAGCTAGTCAAGCTTATAGGGCGTTAGTTCCCAGGGTCAGTTGTGGCACCACCTTTGTGGAGTGGTACAACTGTTGCTGTACGCCATTCTTTGGGTACATAGCCTGTAGAGAGGCTGAGTCTGAATAGTGATTTGAGATGGGGGGTTAGTTCATTTTGAAGCTCGTGTAAGACACAACCTGGGATAGCATCTGGTCCCATTGATGCTGTGTTTTGGCCTTTGCAAGGGCTGTCTTTACTTGTGTGTCTAAGATATCTGGAGCGCAACATTCTTCTGGGATGGGTGCTAGCCCCTTTGGTGGAGAGGGGGGGTGAAGTTTGCACTGAACTTGTCAGCCAGGATGTTGGCAATGTCATTTGGTTCAGTGTATTTATGGCCATTATGCACTAGCTCGGAGCATATCTGAGAGTTTGCCCCTAGACTCTTGACATAGTTAAAGAAGGCCTTGTGGTTATCCTTAGAGTCATTGGCTATTTTTCTTTCAAAGTTGGCCTTGGATGATTTAATGAGGGAGCGCAGTTTTTTACTGATGTTAATCAGAGATGCCTTCTTATTTTGGGATTTTGTTCTATCTTGCAGGAGTTTTCTCCTTCTGTTGTAAAGTTTATTTATGGCCGGGGTCCACCAGACTGGCTTCCTCTTTTTTGAGGAGTTGGTCTTGGTTTTACTTGGGATGGTTCGGTTCATGCATTCTTGAAGATGTTCATAGAATGCACTTGTAAAGGATTCTGCCATTGGGTCATCATTTTCCATTTGATTGGGAGCTTTGAAACTTCCCACTTTGGTCTTGAGGAGTGTGAAGTTGGCTTTAGAGAAGTTTTTTTACCTTGATTTCCTTGACTGGGGGGGGTGGGAGTCGGGATGTGGATGTCCAGTGTGATTAGTTTGTGATCTGATCTTACCAATGACGAGTTTACCTCAGGTGTGGAACATAGGTTCCCCATGTTGGTGATGACCAGGTCAAGTATGTCATAACCTCTTGTGGGAGTGGTGACCAGCTGTTCAAGGGCGTTTGAGTTTATAAACTCAAGAAAGCATTGTGTTAGGGCGTTTGAGCTCGAGTAGTTTTTCCAGTCAATGTTTGGATAGTTGAAGTCATCCAGTAGCATGGTATTGGGTGGAATCTTCATACTTTCTAATGTTCTCAGAAATGCTGCATGAGGGTCCTGAGACAAGGTGGGAGATCTGTAGCAAGCTATAAATTGAACAGTCAATTTACCCGCTGTCAATTGTAATTGGATGGTCTCAGATTCCGCATGCTGTGCTACTAACCTGGAGGTGTGGGTGTTCTTGATGAATATGGACACACCCCCTCCTTTTGTGTTCCGGTCCTGGGTTTGGGCCCTAAAGGTAGGGTAGGAGTTATAGCCTGGTAGTGCTGGGGTGCTCTCTGGAGCCTTGAACCAGGTTTCTGTCACTGCACATATGTCAATTTCTCCCATACTAAGGAGAGCCTTGAGTGCATGCATTTTGAGGTTTAGACTTCTGGCGTTGAGCAGCATTACCCTCAGTTTTTGTTTATTATTGTTGTTTATGGAGGTGGGTTTGTCTTTTGAGCCTTGCCTAAAAAAGGCAGTATTGGGGCGGCAACAGTCTTGGCCAGTATTCGAAAGCTCAGGGGCGACAGGTGCAAGCTGTCTCTAGTGAAGCAATGTGGCTTGTCAAGCATGTCGTCCCAGGCTGACAAGTACAGGATCCCCTTTGAATGAAACCAGTAGTTTAACCAATTGTTGAAACTGATAATTTTTTCTTCGTATGCTGGCATCATTTTGGGTGAGGGCAGGATGCTACTCAGTCAGAGTCATACCAGCCTGGGCTACATGGTCAGACAGCTCCTCCATGTCTCTTTTCATGTAGTCCAGGGAGGTACATCTCAGGTGATTTACGCCAACATGTACAATGACAGAGTCATATTTGTACTTGTTGTGGAGTGACCTGAGTGCATGTGTTATGTGGCAGATTCTGGCACCCGACAGGCAACTTACGGTAACCTTCTCCTTGTTCAGTCTAGTGAGTGGGACGTCTGTGTGCCTGATGATAGAATCACCGATTACTAGTGTGTTAGGTGTGTTATTTAGCCTTAGGGGCTGTTTTTGCTTGGCATACTGACGTTGTGACGTATGTGTTACCTGGTTTCTGTTGTGGGATGGGGGTTGCTTGGGTGTATGCTTAGGAGGTCTCTGTTGTTTAGGCAGGTTCTTATTTAGAGCCTCTGAGTATGCTTTTGCATGTTTCTAAGAGTTGTTTTCTGGTGCAGCTATGGCTGGTCTATGTGTGTCTGGTAATGTGGTGCAAGTGTTGCCCTTCTCCCTGTGACTGGTTGATCCACTCATGGGTTGAGAGAGCTTAGCCTCCAGTTTGGCTGCATCTCTCACATATGTTTGTGTTGGTTGGGAGGAGGAGGGGGTTGTCTGTGTACATGAGGCAATTGTAACATTGCCTCAGGATGCCCAGATTCACCAGATGGACCAGACAGCACACCTGAAGCTGTCCCTTGAACGTGCCTGAATAGGTGGTTGGGACTGTATTGCTGATTGGATGATTAAAGAGCCTTATACTTCCTGAGTATAGGGCTAAAGTGCAAGCTGTAAGCTAGTGCTAGTTTTAGTGAGTTTTAGAAAGTGCCGGTCTTAAATTGCCTTATTTCTAGTGCTGGGTTGAAGTGTTTCAAGTTTCAAGGGAAAAACTGAAGTGCAGACTTTGTGGAGCCAGGAATAGTTTAACTGCAGCTAAACAGCGCTGCGTGGTGCGCAAACCCATGCAAAACTGCACTGAGCGGTTTTTATACCAGGGAGATAAAAAAGGATAGAAATCAGCCCAAAATGGCCAATGAGCTACAAGTTGCTGGGCTGGGACCACTCCTACAGGGACAGATAGGCTGCTCAGAGTTCCCTCTCTCACAGTGAACAAGGAAGCCACCTAATTATCCAAGTATGATATGGGCAATACAGGAACCTTTACCGCAGTCCTGGATTCAGCAAAGCCTGAAAACTGGACTAGACTAGTTCAGAAAGGCGGGAAAACAAGGAATTTTTTTGTGTTTTTTTTTCATAACATTACATAACTAGTACACCACAATATAGCATTACACAGTTATAGCATGCACCATGGAGATTATAGGGCTATCCCTTCTCCTTAGGTGTATTTCAAGGTGAGTGACATCAGCAGGCTTGCTAAAGTAGGGCAATGGAAAGTGTAGTGACTGCGACTGGCCTCAAACGCATTGATCCCTACACACACAAACAAACACACACGCTGAGTTTCACAGTTGCCATGTCTGGGATTAGAACTCCTATCTAATTAGTACATTGCACTATAGCATTACACAGTTATAGCATGCACCATGGAGCTTAGAGGAATATAGCCCCTCTTCAAAGGTGTATTTCAAGGTGTATCACATCAACAGGCTTGCTAAAGTAGGGCAATGGAAAGTGTAGTGACTGTGACTGGCCTCAAAAGCATTGATCTTTACACACACAGAGTTTCACAGTTGCCATATCTGGGATTAAAACTCCTACCTAACTAGTATATCACACTATAGCATTACACAGTTAATGCACGTGCCATGGAGCTTATAGGGTTAGCCCCTCTTCAAAAGTGTATTTCAAGGTGAATGACATCAGCAGGCTTGCTAAAGTAGGGCAATGGAAAGTGTAGTGACTGTGACTGGCCTCAAAAGCATTCATCCCTACACACCTAAACACAGAGTTTCACAATTTCCATGTCTGGGAGTAGAACTCCTACCTAACTAGTACATCACAGTATAGCATTACGCAGTTATAGCACGTGCCATGGAGCTTATAGGGCTAACCCTATTCCAAAGGTGTATTTCAAGGTGAATGACATCAGCAAGTTTGCCAAAGTAGGGCAATGGAAAGTGTAGTGACTGTGAATGGCCTCAAAAGCATTGATTCCTACACACACAAACACAGACACAGAGTTACACAGTTGCTACATCTGGGATCAAAACTCCTACCTAACTAGTACATCACACTATAGCATTACGCAGTTATAGCATGCACCACAGAGCTTATAGGGTTAGCTATTCTCCAAAAGTGTATTGTAAGGTGAATGACATCAGCAGGCTTGTCAAAGTAGGGCAATGGAAATTGTAGTGACTGTGACTGGCCTCAAAAGCAGTGATCCCTAAGCACAACACAGTCAGCATGTCTGGGATTAGAACTCCTATCTAAATAGTACATCACACTACAGCATTATGCACTTATAGCATGCACCACAGAGCTTACAGAGTTAGCCTTTCTCCAAAGCTGTATTTCAAGGTGAATGACAGCAGCAGGCTAGCTAACGTAGGTCAATGGGGAGTGCAGTGTGTGTGAATGGGCCAGAAACCATTCATCTGGAAGCACACACACAACACTCAGTCACACACAAGTTTACATTTGGCAGGACCATGTATACAACTGCTAGATGAATGATGACTTGTACTGTCATGTTACATAGTTATCACAAGCACCACAAACACTCTAGTGCTGAGGGCTACCAGAGGTAAATGTCTACAGTGATTGACATTTGCACATCATATGGATTTAGCCAATTGGATGTGTGCTGGATGGGACAGGCCTCATGATGGGAGGCTCTTTGTCACTCTCTTCCACACATCTATGTATGTGTAAGTTTGGCCAGTTACATAGTTATCACAAGCACCACAAACACTCTAGTGCTGAGGGCTACCAGAGGTAAATGTCTACAGTGATTGACATTTGCACATCATATGGATTTAGCCAATTGGATGTGTGCTGGATGGGACAGGCCTCATGATGGGAGGCTCCTTGTCACTCTCTTCCACACATCTATGTATGTGTAAGTTTGGCCTATTATAGTGTGTTGTCCTTGGATATATGTGTGTATTCTTATCCCATGTGTGTGCAAAGCATGACTTGTGTGCACTGTGGAGTGTGTGCACAAACATATGTGACTGTCAGATATGTATAGTCCACTGTTGTTGCCAGATATGGGTGTCATTTCTTTGTGTGGGAGCATGCCCAGTATGACCTTCTGTATTGAATGTGTGAATCCATTCCAAGTAGATTGTACTCCAGTGCAGGCTTTTGTGTTCTACACCTAACAGCTATCAGCCTGTTTCTGTGGGATATCTGTAGGTCATTTGACAATATGAGGTCAAAATGGGCAAAAGATAGTGGGTTACTGAAGGTAATTGTGTCTGTGCTGCTTCTGCTACATGGTTTTGGTGTTACCAGAGCTATTCAGACATATGTACTGTTTACACCGTGATGTTTCATGTCATCAACTACTGTCAGGTATACATATTTGCTTGCAGTAATATCCTGGGGAGCTCAGGGTGAATTAAGCTGTGTCCAGTATTGTGGTCTGCAGCCTACATATTCTTGCACAACCATGCCATTCTGGAGGGGAAGCTGCAGACACTTGCTGATGGGTCTGTGTAAATGGTTCAGCACCTTGGTGCAGTGGTGGATGAGGATCCCATGCTTGTACATCCATCGACATGACAGTATGGCCATATCATCCTGTGGCTATACCTCACAGCTGTACAGATTCACACAGGTTACCCAGAGGCAGGGGTCATATTTCTGGTCATTGCCCCTTCACATTGTGTTTTACAAGCAGGTTTGTAGCCACCCATTCCTGTGTTTGCAGGCAGGGATAGTATGTGCACATGGCTGTTTCAGACTTCACACACTCCATGGCATCCATGCTTCTACCCCCCCTATTATTATATCCTCTTCCAAACATTATGCAGACATCATCTGATAATTTCCCTATAGTTATCACTTCATCCCAGCAGTATTTTGGGGTTGGCCCACAGTTTATGCAGTAGGACATGGTGGACATGTTACTGGGATTTTTTGACGTGGCCTTGCATTTGTGTTCTGTGGACTGGGTTATGTCATTATTTGAGAGTCCATGAGATAGCATAAATTGGAAATACGGGTGAGACACAGGCCTTTGACAGAGGACTGTAGGGCATTTGGTAGGGATGCAGGCCATCTTTAGCAGACCAGTGCATTGCGTCACTCCTACAGTCCCAGGCTGCATGCCACTGTATTCCCGTGGGGTGACAGGGCAGGTGTGCAAGGAGTTAATGACAATAATTTCTGTCCTTATTAATCCATTGGTGGGGATGCTGGCAGGGTGCTGATTATGGGTCTATATCAGATAGTTGAAGTTCCATAACTCCAAATACCTACTGGTTGAACCATTATGTTCGGATTTACAGAACTTTGACTACATCAAAAAAATAAAAACACAACAGACAAAACAATAAATTGTTGTAAGTAGAGGGGCAAGACCCCCTGCACCCCCACACCACACGCTACTTAAATATACAAACTCTGAGACCACACCACATTGAAGTGAATGGAAACTCCGCTTACGGAGATTTCCATTCAAACACTCGAACTTTTACAAATTCGAATGTATGGTCTCGACAATATGTGGTTCAAACTTTTAAAAGTTTGACTCTGTGATAGGAACCCGCTGCTTACAGCTAGGGACACACCTGCATGGGACACTTCTTCAGCATGGTGCATTCTGTGGATATTCCCATACAGAGGTGGGGGTCATATTGTACTCATTCCCAGCAGCAGGGATACGACCTGTGAGGTACCTATTGCTGATGGTGGGGTGAGCTGAGTGCATGTTTGCTATGGAAGCTACTTGCAGCTGATTCACAGATATATGTGGGGCATTCCACTTATGCTGGCTTGTGCAGGCACATCAGTGGTTTTTCAGTACTTCATACCTGTGTCTTTTGTAGTCTGCCAGTGTTTGGCCAGACTACATCAGTATTCCATACTACACAGCCAACTAATGTGCTTCTAACCTGTATGTACAAATCCAAAGGTGTGTCCATTTGACAGTAACATTTTATACACTCTCTGTCTAGGGTACTTCTACCTGTGTACTGTTTGTATGTCTGGGCCCACATTCATGCCATGTCCATCTTTCAGATGGTGACAGATATTACATCCGAACAATTAGTATGGATTACTGCTGGATTGTGTCTTGCTGGGATGCATTGTGTTTGGCACTGCAGTTGTGAGAACTTGGCCCTGTCATCAACAGTACTGGCCATTGGCCACTGGGACACAACCCTCCATGCCTACATGCTGACCACTTTCACACAATATACAACACACAACAACCTAACACACAAAGCCCTGCATATTGTACACATGCTACAATCTATCCTGCTACATTGGCCAGCTCAGGAAATCTGTACACCTTTGGGGAAGGACTAGTCCAGTAATTGAGGTGGCGCATCCTATAACTGGGTAATGCTGTAGTGTGATGTACAAGTTAGGTAAATGTTCTAATCCCAGAGATGGCAACTATAAAACTTTGTATGTGTGTCTGTGTAGGGATCAATGCTTTTGAGGCCATTCACAGTCAGTATAATTTCCACTGCATTACTTTGGCACGGCTGCTGATGTCATTCAATTCAAAATACACCTCTGGGGAAAGAGTTGTCCAGTAAGCTCTATGGCATGTCCTATATCTGCGTAATGCTGTAGTATGATGTACTAGTTAGGTAGGAGTTCTAATCCCAGACATGGCAACTGTGATACTCGTGTGTGTGTCTGTGTGTCTGTGTGTGTGTGTGTCTGTGTGTGTGTGTGTGTGTGTGTGTGTGTGTGTGTGTGTGTGTGTGTGTGTGTGTGTGTGTGTGTGTGTGTGTGTGTGTGTTTGTCATTAGTATCCTGTGTGGAAGTACCTGTGAGTGTGTAATAACAGGACTCATCGTGTAGCAGGTTTTGCAAATTTCTTATATGGTGGGCCTATTATATGTCACAATGTCCACCTTACAAGGACAACAATTGTGAAACAGCAGAGAGGCTGGTGTAGAAAATCCATACCCTTACATGTGACATCATGGATTGGGGGACAATATAGGCACCCCTTGTATTAAACAGAGAACACTCTCCATCCATTTCTCATACAGAAACACACTTGGCTAGGCAACAACCACTATGTTGGTAGTTCCCTGCAAGTTGCCTACAGATAGTAACTGTGGTGTGGTTGCAGTGAACTACAGAGGACACGGCACCCTGTCCCATCCCTACAATAGTCAAGTCATTGCATACAGTGGTCCTTTGCTATGTTCCCCACTGGAAACCTGCAACAACTGTAGCATCAGCAAATGTAACCCACAAAGGAAACACCATGCCTTATACACATGCCCTGTATGGAGAGCTGCCACAGATACCAGTGAATACCTGTATCATGCTGGCAATGTAGGTGCAGGGTCAACCTGGTTTCCATTGCCAGTTCTCACCACATGAGGTCAGGAATGACACATCAGATGATAACAATCTGTCTACACAACATGCCCCAGACACTGCAGGTACACTTCCACATGTCACAGAACATGCACGTGGGACGTGTGCACGTCCCAGACATCATCCATGTTATGGAATACAGAACCCATACATGGCAAGCATTGCACAGCACTGGCCACCCACAATAGTAACGCAGGTGAGTGGATGGTGAATATAACACCCACCTGTGTGGGCCAATCCAGAGACTACACCCCTGAGCCACACTGCAGACCATTGTCATGTGGCCTGATGCCAAGGTATACCCTTTACCTATCCTTGTACTGCCTTTTGGCACAGTCAACCACTACACACCTGTGATGCAATGCACCCATGCATGACAGTACTGGCAAACCTGTGTGTGTGTGTGTGTGTGTGTGTGTGTGTGTGTGTGTGGATTTGGATACCATTCACACTCACTACACCTCCCATTGGCCTACTGAAGAATGTCTCCTGATGTCAGACACCTTGACATACCCTTTGCCCATATATCAGCCTGATAACCTCTGTGGTGCATGTGATACCTTCATATTACTGTAGTGTGGCAAACTAGTTAGGAATTCTAATCCTGACCCTGCCAACTGTGATAATGTGTGAAAGTCCCTGTCAGAGTGTGGCTGTGTTATCCTGGACACCTGTTCTTGTGGACAGGCACATGTACTACACCTATATTATCCCTCCTGTATCACTGTTGCTGATCTCACTCACCATCAAATGTACCTTTGGAAAGCTCCCCAATATGTAAGCTCTGTGGTGCATGCAATAACTGCATAGAAATGTAATAGCAATATATAGTCAGCCAGGGGGTTGAAACCCAGTAGTGGTAAGTGTATGGCATAAACATGCTTATCTCTTACTCTCCTACCCCCTTACTTTGTCTGTCTCTCTCACTCCCTCTCTGGTGGATGTGGAAAAGTGCACCTGCTTTGCTTAGGCAGCAGCTCATGTTTTGTAAGTGATGCTCATGATCAGCTGATGGCCTGTGCACGGATTGCAGTCCCCCACTAGCTGATTGCATGTGGAACAGCTGTGGTAACATTCCCATAGCCAATTTCATGGAAACACACTCCTATAACTAGGAGCATCATGTTGGTGTTGGCCCTTTTCTTCACTGTGAGCCGGAATTCATGTCAGTGTTTGACAAACAGCATCACATATGGTAGTGGGATATACCTCTAACAGCATACACTGTGGAGACAGGCCAACAAACAGGAGGGGGATGATCCAGAGATGACTACAGAATGTAAGTTTTGCTCTTCTGCATTTGAAGTAATGTTGGTTTAACAGGGTTTGTGTGGATATGGCTGGTTTACATGATTTAATACCTGTCATGACAGTGTTATGTGGTTGAGGAAAATCCCACCTGTAGGACTATCTGCAGACTGGCCACTGTTTGGAGTCTTATGTGTGGTGTATTACTCACAGATTACCTATCTTTAGAATGGCAGAAGCATAGCCTGAGGATTGCAGTCAGTACATGGTGACAGCCATGAGAGTTACTGACTTCATATCCCTCATAGGACATATGTCACAACAAACCCTGTTACACCAATAAATGTATGGGATTATCACAGCAACATGTCAGTACTGGCTCTGTGTTTGTGCCTCCAGCCACAACACCATCAACCTTTGTACATATGTAATGCAGTAAAAGTTGCATATGTTCAGTATACCATTATTTATTGACATCATACCTGATAACAAGCCAGTGAGATATCAGACTGCTAGACATGTTATGATTGTCAACAGTGTGTGTATTGCGAATATGTACCTTGGCCTGTGTACAGACTGTGGCAGATGTAATTGTTCTTGTTCCTGTTCTGTCTGATGTTACATGCTTCTCCAGTGTATGGTACCCTATCGGCTTACATGTTTGTAGGGCCAAACACACACATGTCCCATACCACATTCAGGCATCAGACTATACTGTGTAGTGGCCCAGTATATGTAGGGTTAGTGTGTGAGTGGCATATATGAGAAAGGTGTTGATCAGACAGTCCATATACTGTAATATTAAGCACACTTACAATATGTGGCTGTGGTTGTGTTCACTTTGGTTGTGGGTATGCACTTTCACACAGGTGTCTGTTACTCTGTGCTGTGACATGCCTGTACAGCCTGCTGTATTTGCAGGTACATTTGTATTCCGCCATAAGAAATGTAGGCCAGTGTTGTGGCAGTCTGCCTGTAGTTTGCACAGTGCTTTGTAACCTGTCTAGCAGCTCGGTGTACTTACCCATTGTGATGTTATGTCCAGATATTTGTCATATGTACTGCTGCTGGGCCACCATAACTGTCGTTTATGTCCGACAAGGCAGTGGGATGCTGTACAGATGAATGTCACTAACTAGTGGGTAGTATGTGGGCATGTGACCTCTGCACCACCTTTTATTATGTGTCAGGACAGACAGAAGTGTGTGAATGCATAAAATGTGTGGGCATATGTATTCCAGTATTTACTTGATATACCCATTTACATGGCTGTTAACATCCACTTTGTCAGGCTTGGGCCACATGTCTTGCACTAAGGGGTTCTGTGTATACCTCTGGACTGACCAGAGTGTGTCAGACTGTTCACATTTATTGGTCATATCTCTGCATTATTCCACAGGACCATTACTGTGATATCTGTGGTACTGTACTATGATGACCTTAGAATGTCTGTCAGTAACGGATGGCATATATGTCAATAGCAGATGTGACCTCCCACACACATGTCTGTTAAGACAACCCCTGTTGCAGTAGCAACAGTCTACATTTATACCTGCAATACTTACATTACATCCCCCTGCACTAAGATTTTGAGACTATTGGTGCTGAGGTATGACTCCACTCCATGTTCTGGACATATGTTAAACATATATGTATATGGGTCTACTGCCTTTAGTCAAATTACATTTGGTTGAAAATGATTTCAGGCAGCCCACTTCACCAAAAATACATTTCACTGAAAACCCATTTGGTCGAATTCCATTTGGTCGAAAATGGAATATAGCTTCTGCCACACTGCAGTGCGACCCTGGAGTGAGAATATAAAGTAAAGTAAGGGGGGTGTGGGGGCACAGCCCCCACATTGGGGGGGGTGGGCATAGCCCCCCACATAATTGCAGTGTATGCACTATTATATACGTTTATCCATTAAAAATTTTGTTGAAACATATAACATCAGTAAAAACTAGTTGCAGAATGTGGGGGGCTATGCCCCCCACATCCCCCCAACTTTATATTCTCACTCCAGGTTCGCACTGCAGTGGGGCAGGGGATATATTCCATTTTAAATAGATAGATATACATATATATATATATATATATATATATATATATATATATATATATATGTACACATATATACATACACACACACACACACACACACACACATATATATATATATATATATATATATACATATACACATCCATATATGCCTATATATATATACAGTGCAGACTAAAGAAGTTGTGACTGCAGCTGAGCTACAAAATATAAGTATCATCTTGATTTTTTTTTGATTATTTTTACAGATTACTGTTTTTACAATTTAATATATATAAAGCACTTTGTCTATTCAGTATCTTCACAAATCCTTATCTGTTTAAAACTTTCATTTGTCTCTAGTGCTTGCTGTCTTGTAGGCTATTGTGTAAACTGAAACATTTCCTCTGTGTAATTATCTCTTGGCTAGTGGGGGCTGGTTCTTTTGTGTTCTTGTAAAAAAAAAAAAGTTTCTGTCTTTTGCACACAGTGCAGACTAGAGAAGTTGTGACTGCAGCTGAGCTACAAAATATAAGTATCATCTTGATTTTTTTTGATTATTTTTACAGATTACTGTTTTACAATTTAATATATATAAAGCACTTTGTCTATTCAGTATCTTCACAAATCCTTATCTGTTTAAAAACTTTCATTTGTCTGTAGTGCTTGCTGTCTGTAGGCTATGTCTATTCAGTATCTTCACAAATCCTTATCTGTTTAAAAACTTTCATTTGTCTCTAGTGCTTGCTGTCTTGTAGGCTATTGTGTAAACTGAAACATTTCCTCTGTGTAATTATCTCTTGGCTAGTGGGGGCTGGTTCTTTTGTGTTCTTGTAAAAAAAAAAAAAAGTTTCTGTCTTTTGCACACAGTGCAGACTAGAGAAGTTGTGACTGCAGCTGAGCTACAAAATATAAGTATCATCTTGATTTTTTTATTATTTTTACAGATTACTGTTTTACAATTTAATATATATAAAGCACTTTGTCTATTCAGTATCTTCACAAATCCTTATCTGTTTAAAAACTTTCATTTGTCTCTAGTGCTTGCTGTCTTGTAGGCTATTGTGTAAACTGAAACATTTCCTCTGTGTAATTATCTCTTGGCTAGTGAGGGCTGGTTCTTTTGTGTTCTTGTAAAAAAAAAAAAAAGTTTCTGTCTTTTGCACACAGTGCAGACTAAGTTGTGACTGCAGCTGAGCTACAAAATATAAGTATCATCTTGATTTTTTTTGATTATTTTTACAGATTACTGTTTTTACAATTTAATATATATAAAGCACTTTGTCTATTCAGTATCTTCACAAATCCTTATCTGTTTAAAAACTTTCATTTGTCTCTAGTGCTTGCTGTCTGTAGGCTATGTCTATTCAGTATCTTCACAAATCCTTATCTGTTTAAAAACTTTCATTTGTCTCTAGTGCTTGCTGTCTGTAGCTATACTTGGTGGCTTTGCAGTTGCCCGCCCCTACTGTGACATACCTCCCAGTCTAGTGTCATTAGCTCATTCTGTTTAATACAGAGAGAACATTTGATAAGGCCTTCTGTTCCTCCTTTTTCCCTTTCAAAAAGTAAAACAAAACTTTTTTTCTTCGCCTGAACCTTCTTGTGTTCTGACTGTCCTTCTCAAACATTTTGGAAATATACAGTATATTTCAGAGCATTTGTTATAACTGTATTTGCTATAACTGATTTAAGTATTTTTTTCTGGCTTTTTGATTATTTACTGCTTAGCGACTGCATTTTAGCCTGTTTATACAGCTCTGCATTCTATTTAAACTGTTTTTGTGTTGATTAACTATTTTGCACTTTTAAAAAGTTAGTTGTTGCTTAATTTTACCTGTAGGCTAACACACTCAAGTGCGCTAGCCGCTTAAAAGCATTTATAGCATTTACTGTCTGTTTTTCCTCTGTTTTCTGAAAAAAAGAAAAAAAAAAATCTTGTTTTCCCGCCTTACTGAACTAGAATAATCCAGTCTTCAGAGTTTGCTGATCTCTGGGCTTTGTTTTGGTTCCTGTGCTATTCCATATCCTTATTTGGATAAAAGGAAGCGTCTTTGTTCACCAGTGGAAGTGGGGAGCACTGAGCGGCCTATTTGTCCCTAGAGGAGTGGTTCTAGCCAGAAACTTGTAGTCTATTGGCCATTTTGGGTCAATTCCTAGCTGTTTTCAGCCCCCTGTAATAAAGCCCGCTTTAGCATGCTTTTTCGCTTGTATTCAACTCAGCACAGCTCCTCGTGGTGTACTGCAGAGTTCTACAAGCAGCAGAGAGCAAAAGAGTGACTTTTTCCTGATTTAAGTATTTTTTTCTGGCTTTTTGATTATTTACTGCTTAGCGACTGCTTTTTCGCCTGTTTATACAGCTCTGCATTCTATTTAAACTATTTTTTGTGTTGATTAACTGTTTTGCACTTTTAAAAAAGTTATTTGTTGCTTAATTTTACTTGTAGGCTAACACACTCAAGTGCGCTAGCCGTTTAAAAGCACTTATAGCATTTACTGTCTGTTTTTCTTCTGTTTTCTGCAAAAAAGAAAAAAACAAAAAAAAAACAAACAAAAAAAAATATCTTGTTTTCCTGCCTTACTGAACTAGAATAGTCCAGTCTTCAGAGTTTGCTGATCTCTGGGCTTTGGCTTGGTTCCTGTGCTATTCCATATCCTTATTTGGATAAAGGGAAGCTTCTTTGTTCACCAGTGGGAGTGGGGAGCACTGAGCAGCCTATTTGTCCCTAGAGCAATCGTTCCAGCCAGAAACTTGTAGTCTATTGGCCATTTTGGGTCAATTCCTAGGTCTTTTCAACCCCCTGCTATAAAGCCCACTTTAGCGCGCTTTTGCATGATTTAGCGCGGAGTTGCCCATAGAGCACCATCAGGCAGCGCCGGTTAAACTATTTCTGGCTCCGTAAAGTCTGCTCTTCAATTTTTCTCTTAGAACTTCTCTACTTGCAATCTAAACAGTCTATTCTCTATCTCAATAGCTCAGCACTTGCTCCTAAAGCATTTTTATATAGGTAAAGTACTTGTATACTAAAGAAAGTACTACATTAGCCTAGAATCCCCTTACCTAACTAGTATATCACACTATAGCATTACACAGTTAATGCACGTGCCATGGAGCTTATAGGGTTAGCCCCTCTCCAAAAGTGTATTTCAAGGTGAATGACATCAGCAGGCTTGCTAAAGTAGGGGAATGGAAATTGTATTGACTGTGACTGGCCTCAAAAGCAGTGATCCCTAAGCACACACAGTCACCATGTCTGGGATTAGAACTCCTATCTAAATAGTACATCACACTACAGCATTACGCACTTATAGCATGCACCACAGAGCTTATAGAGTTAGCCTTTCTCCAAAACTGTATTTCAAGGTGAATGACAGCAGCAGGCTAGCTAACGTAGGACAATGGGGAGTGCAGTGTGTGTGAATGGGCCAGAATGGGCTCAGTCACACACAAGTTTACATTTGACAGGACCATGTATACAACTGCTAGATGAATGATGACTTGTACTGTCATGTTACATAGTTATCACAAGCACCACAAACACTAGTGCTGAGGGCTACCAGAGGTAAATGTCTACAGTGATTGACATTTACACATCATATGGATTTAGCCAATTGGATGTGTGCTGGATGGGACAGGCCTCATGATGGGAGGCTCTTTGTCACTGTCTGTCACTCTCTTCCACACATCTATGTATGTGTAAGTTTGGCCTATTATAGTGTGTTGTCCTTGGATATATGTGTGTATTCCTATCCCATGTGTGTGCAAAGCATGACTTGTGTGCAGTGTGGAGTGTGTGCACAAACATATGTGACTGTCAGATATGTATAGTCCACTGTTGTTGCCAGATATGGGCTTCATTTCTTTGTGTGGGAGCATGCCCAGTATGACCTTCTGTATTGAATGTGTGCATCCATTCCAGGTAGATTGTACTCCAGTGCAGGCTTTTGTGTTCTACACCTAACAGCTATCAGCCTGTTTCTGTGGGATATCTGTAGGTCAGTTGACAATATGGGGTCAAAATGGGCAAAAGATAGTGGGTTACTGAAGGTAATTGTGTCTGTGCTGCTTCTGCTACATGGTTTTGGTGTTACCAGAGCTATTCAGACATATGTACTGTTTTACACCGTGATGTTTCATGTCATCAACTACTGTCAGGTATACATATTTGCTTGCAGTAATATCCTGGGGAGCTCAGGGTGAATGAAGCTGTGTCCAGTATTGTGGTCTGCAGCCTACATATTCTTGCACAATCATGCCATTCTGGAGGGGAAGCTGCAGGCACTTGCTGTTGGGTCTGTGTAAATGGTTCAGCACCTTGGTACAGTGGTGGATGAGGATCCCATGCTTGTACATCCATCGACATGACAGTATGGCCATATCATCCTGTGGCTATACCTCACAGCTGTACAGATTCACACAGGTTACCCAGAGGCAGGGGTCATATTTCTGGTCATTGCCCCTTCACATTGTGTTTTACAAGCAGGTTTGTAGCCACCCATTCCTGTGTTTGCAGGCAGGGATAGTATGTGCACACGGCTGTTTCAGACTTCACACACTCCATGGCATCCATGCTTCTACCCCCCCTCTATTATTCTATCCTCTTCCAAACATTATGCAGACATCATCTGATAATTTCCCTATAGTTATCACTTCATCCCAGCAGTATTTTGGGGTTGGCCCACAGTTTATGCAGTAGGACATGGTGGACATGTTACTGGGATTTTTTGACGTGGCCTTGCATATGTGTTCTGTGGACTGTATTATGCCATTATTTGAGAGTCCATGAGATAGCATAAATTGGAAATACGGGTGAGACACAGGCCTTTGACAGAGGACTGTAGGGCATTTGGTAGTGATGCAGGCCATCTTTAGCAGACCAGTGCATTGCGTCACTCCTACAGTCCCAGGCTGCATGCCACTGTATTCCCCTGGGGTGACAGGGCAGGTGTGCAAGGAGTTAATGACAATAATTTCTGTCCTTATTAATCCATTGGTGTGTGTGTGTGTGTGTGTGTGTGTGTGTGTGTGTGTGTGTGTGTGTGTGTGTGTGTGTGTGTGTGTGTGTGTGTGTGTGTGTCATTAGTATCCTGTGTGGAAGTACCTGTGAGTGTGTAATAACAGGACTCATTGTGTAGCAGGTTTTGCAAATTTCTTATATGGTGGGCCTATTATATGTCACAATGTCCACCTTACAAGGACAACAATTGTGAAACAGCAGAGAGGCTGGTGTAGAAAATCCATACCCTTACATATGACATCATGGATTGGGAGACAATATAGGCACCCCTTGTATTAAACAGAGAACACTCTCCATCCATTTCTCATACAGAAACACACTTGGCTAGGCAACAACCACTATGTTGGTAGTTCCCTGCAAGTTTCCTACAGATAGTAACCGTGGTGTGGTTACAGTGGACTACAGAGGACACGGCACCCTGTCCCATCCCTACAATAGTCAAGTCATTGCATACAGTGGTCCTTTGCTATGTTCCCCACTGGTAACCTGCAACAACTGTAGCGTCAGCAAATGTAACCCACAAAGGAAATAGCATGCCTTATACACATGCCCTGTATGGAGAGATGCCACAGAAACCAGTGAATACCTGTATCATGCTGGCAATGTAGGTGCAGGGTCAACCTGGTTTCCATTGCCAGTTCTCACCACATGAGGTCAGGAATGACACATCAGATGATAACAATCTGTCTACACAACATGCCCCAGACACCGCAGGTACACTTCCACATGTCACAGAACATGCACGTGGGACGTGTGCACATCCCGACATCGTCCATGTTATGGAATACAGAACCCATACATGGCAAGCATTGCACAGCATTGGCCACCCACAATAGTAACCCAGGTCAGTGGATGGTGAATATAACACCCACCTGTGTGGGCCAATCCAGAGACTACACCCTTGAGCCACACTGCAGACCATTGTCATGTGGCCTGATGCCAAGGTATACCCTTTACCTATCCTTGTACTGCCTTCTGGCAGTCAACCACTACACACCTGTGATGCAATGCACCCATGCATGACAGTACTGGCAAACGTGTGTGTGTGTGTGTGTGTGTGTGTGTGTGTGTGTGTGTGTGTGTGTGTGTGTGTGTGTGTGTGTGTGTGTGTGTGTGTGTGTGTGTGTGTGTGGATTTGGATACCATTCACACTCACTACACCTCCCATTGGCCTACTGAAGAATGCCTCCTGATGTCAGACACCTTGAAATACCCTTTGCCCATATATCAGCCTGATAACCTTTGTGGTGCATGTGATACCTGCATATTACTGTAGTGTGACACACTAGTTAGGACATCTAATCCTGACCCTGCCAACTGTGATAATGTGTGCGAGTCCCTGAGAGAGTGTGGCTGTGTTATCCTGGACACCTGTTCTTGTGGACAGGCACATGTACTACACCTATATTATCCCTCCTGTATCACTGTTGCTGATTTCACTCACCATCAAATGTACCTTTGGAAAGCTCCCCAATATGTAAGCTCTGTGGTGCATGCAATAACTGCATAGAAATGTAATAGCAATACATAGTCAGCCAGGGGTTTGAAACCCAGTAGTTGTAAGTGTATGGCATAAACATGCTTAGCTCTTACTCTCCTACCCCCTTACTTTGTCTGTCTCTCTCACTCCCTCTCTGGTGGATGTGGAAAAGTACACCTGCTTTGCTTAGGCAGCAGCTCATGTTTTGTAAGTGATGCTCATGATCAGCTGATGGCCTGTGCACGAATTGCAGTCCCCCACTAGCTGATTGCATGTTGAACAGCTGTGGTAACATTCCCATAGCCAATTTCATGGAAACACACTCCTATAACTAGGAACATCATGTGGGTGTTGGCCTTTTCATTCACTGTGAGCCGGAATTCATGTTAGTGTTTGACAAACAGCATCACATATGGTAGTGGGATATACCTCTAACAGCATACACTGTGGAGACAGGCCAACAAACAGGAGGGGGATGATCCAGACATGACTACAGAATGTAAGTTTTGCTCTTCTGCATTTGAAGTAATGTTGGTTTAACAGGGTTTGTGTGGATATGGCTGGTTTACATGATTTAATACCTGTCATGACAGTGTTATGTGGTTGAGGAAAATCCCACCTGTAGGGCTATCTGCAGACTGGCCAGTGTTTGGAGTCTTATGTGTGGTGTATTACTCACAGATTACCTATCTTTAGAATGGCAGAAGCATAGCCTGAGGATTGCAGTCAGTACATGGTGACAGCCATGAGAGTTACTGACTTCATATCCCTCATAGGACATATGTCACAACAAACTCTGTTACACCAATAAATGTATGAGGTTATCGCAGCAACATGTCAGTACTGGCCCTGTGTTTGTGCCTCCAGCCACAACACCGTCAACCTTTGTACATATGTAATGCAGTAAAAGTTGCATATGTTCAGTATACCATTATTTATTGACATCATACCTGATAACAAGCCAGTGAGATATCAGACTGCTAGACATGTTATGATTGTCAACAGTGTGTGTATTGCGAATATGTACCTTGGCCTGTGTACAGACTGTGGCAGATGTAATTGTTCTTGTTCCTGTTCTGTCTGATGTTACATGCTTCTCCAGTGTATGGTACCCTATCGGCGTACATGTTTGTAGGGCCAAACACACACATGTCCCATACCACATTCAGGCATCGGACTACACTGTGTAGTGGCCCAGTATATGTAGGGTTAGTGTGTGAGTGGCATATATGAGAAAGGTGTTGATCAGACAGTCCATATACTGTAATATTAAGCACACTTACCATATGTGGCTGTGGTTGTGTTCACTTTGGTTGTGGGTATGCACTTTCACACAGGTGTCTGTTACTCTGTGCTGTGACATGCCTGTAGAGCCTGCTATATTTGCAGGTACATTTGTATTCCGCCATAAGAAATGTAGGCCAGTGTTGTGGCAGTCTGCCTGTAGTTTGCACAGTGCTTTGTAACATGTCTAGCAGCTCAGTGTACTTACCCATTGTGATGTTATGTCCAGATATTTGTCATATGTACTGCTGCTGGGCCACCATAACTGTCGTGTATGTCCGACAAAGCAGTGGGATGCTGTACAGATGAATGTCACTAACTAGTGGGTAGTATGTGGGCATGTGACCTCTGCACCACCTTTTATTATGTGTCAGGACAGACAGGAGTGTGTGAATGCATAAAATGTGTGGGCATATGTATTCCAGTATTTACTTGATATACCCATTTACATGGCTGTTAACATCCACTTTGTCAGGCTTGGGCCACATATCTTGCACTAAGGGGTTCTGTGTATACCTCTGGACTGACCAGAATGTGTCAGACTGTTCACATTTATTGGTCATATCTCTGCATTATTCCACAGGACCATTACTGTGATATATGTGGTACTGTACTATGATGACCTTAGAATGTCTGTCAGTAACGGATGGCATATATGTCAATAGCAGATGTGACCTCCCACACACAACATGTCTGTTAAGACAACCCCTGTTGCAGTAGCAACAGTCTACATTTATACCTGAAATACTTACATTACATCCCCCTGCACTAAGAGGTTGAGACTATTGGTGCTGAGGTATGACTCCACTCCATGTTCTGGACATATGTTAAACATATATGTATATGGGTCTACTGCCTTTAGTCAAATTACATTTGGTTGAAAATGATTTCAGGCAGCCCACTTCACCAAAAATACATTTCACTAAAAACCCATTTGGTCGAATTCCATTTGGTCGAAAATGGAATATAGCCTCTGCCACACTGCAGTGCGACCCTGGAGTGAGAATATAAAGTAAGGGGGGTGTGGGGGCACAGCCCCCACATTGGGGGGGGGTGGGCATAGACCCCCACATAATTGCAGTGTATGCACTATTATATACGTTTATCCATTAAAAATTTTGTTGAAACATATAACATCAGTAAAACCTAGTTGCAGAATGTGGGGGGCTATGCCCCCCACACACCCCCAACTTTATATTCTCACTCCAGGTTCGCACTGCAGTGGGGCAGGGGATATATTCCATTTTAAATAGATATATACACATATACATATCTGCAAACATATATGGATATATATATATATATATATATATATATGTACACATATATACATACATACACACACACACACACACACACACACACACACACACACACACACACACACACATATATATATATATATATATATATCTACATATCTATATACATATATATATATATATATATATATATATATATATATATACATATACACACGCACACATATATATATATATATATATATATATATATATATATATATATATATATATATATATATATATGCATACATATACATATACACATACATATACCTATATATATATATATATATATATATATATATATATATATATATATATATATATATACAGGGAGCTCTATATATGGCCATATATATAATGCAATATACAGATGCATATAAATATATATATATATATGACTATATATGTGTATGTACATGTACACCTATATCTATATATATATATATATATATATATATATATATATATATATATATATATATATATGGTTCATAGGTTCATAGGTTCATAGGTTAGTACTAGGCTAACTGCCTTTATGGGTCATTTTAAGCCTAGCCAATTATCCCATGTCAGAATCAAACCCTGGGCCTTGTGTTTCCAAAGTAAGCACCTTAACCATTATGCCAACCTCCCACCCCAAATAAACAGCCTCTACAAGGCTTGAACCCAGGGCCCTGCACACCTTAAACAAAGTGATTTGCCACTAAGCCATGCCAGATATTATATATATATATATATATCCATATCCTTATGTGTAAACATTACTGTTGTGTATAACTTCCCAGATGTATCACACTGTATTTATCAGATATGTGTATATGTAGATATAACAATATACTTGAGTCAACAGTAATATCGCTAACAAGTACTACACAATTGCAGAAGTTACAGCAATTGTTCAATACTATTCAGTTATGTGTACTGACAGATATATTGGAAAAACAACAACTGCCTTCACAGCTGTCATGGCTTAGTAGTTAACTGCTGTGATTATAGTGTACAGGGTCCTGGGTTCAAGACCTACAAGGGCTGTTTATTTTGTTGCTGGGAAGAACAACGGCTGTTGGATACAGAGTGATTAAGGCACTTTTAAGCAGTTGTAAGCGGGTCTGCATATGTTTGCGTGATGGTAAGCAATGCTAACTTCTGGTTAAATATGCTTACAGGGAGTTAACTTCAATATTGCTTAACCTGTGTGTGCATTGCTTACCCCTGCACAACCAGGCTTAAACCTGCTTACTGCTGCTTAAAAGTGCTTACTACCGCTTACCCCAGCACTAATTTCTTTAAAAGAAAAGAAAAAGGGTTGATAGGAAAGTGGTGAAAAAGGGGCACAAAGAGGGAAAGACAGTAGGAAAAATAGCTAGGGATGTGCAGGACGGGTGTAGGGAAGGTCCATAGCTGCCCATTTCTTTTACAGCAACAGCTGTGCATATACACTGATTTGGAGGTAGATTTGGACATTTATACCCCTGAGACAGGGGTGATGATAACAATAATATGTTGTGAAGCCAATTACACCAGATTACGTGTGTCCAGTGCACATGTGCACGAAATGGACAGCTATGTATGGAGTGAGATTTTTTTTTGGGGAATAGATTGCCCTTTTTTTTTAAGGAGAGAGTGGGAGGTTGGGGAGGGATAGTAGGTATATTTGGGGAGGTAGGTTGGGTAGGATAACAGACAAGACAGAATACAGGGGTGGTATTTGACACATGGGGTAAACACCTTGGATAGGGAAGGGTGTTTGGAAGTCAGAAGTCCATGAGCCCCCTACTGGAAATAGTGGGACTGAGGTCCCCACCCATGGGCAGTCACCACTGCACCTTTGTGGCCTCAAAGGTGGCTGTGCTGGGGCCTGGGTAGAAGGGGCAGGCTGACCCTCTAGATGTGCCACGCAGACCTCAAGCTGGTGTAGCAGATCTCCAAACTCCCTGTGGAACTTGCTACACACCAGACCCCGGACCTGACAATGGGTGACAGTATCCTGTCTGTGCCCTCTCCCGGGGGGGGCGAGCTCCATCCCCTGAGGCGGTTCCACCGAAAGTGGTGCAGGAGCAGTGAATGAGGAGGTCCCAGGGTGGGCCCCAGATGTGCTGGTGCCCGGTGCCATGGTCAGATGAGGTGGGAGAGGTGGGTTCACTGGGACTGACCTTCCCAAATGTCCTATGGTGTTTCAATTTTAAAACATATGTGGGTTAGTAATAGTTAACACATTCCAGGATTAGATATAGCATGCATAGATATTCCCACTAACCCAAAATACCAGATATGGAACAGTTCATAGGTTCATAGATTAGTACTAGGCTAAGTGCCCTTGTGGGCCATTGCATACCAAACAGAACACATGCATATATGGAACCACATTGGCCATTACAACAGCATGCAGGTACATTGATGGCTGCATGCCACCAATGCGGGAGTATTTCAACATGGCACACGCATAGAAACAAATTTCAGTAGTTATCAAACAATAGGACATATATTCCAACAGTAGATTTAATTGTACACATACCTATTAAGTTGTGTATTTAGTTTATTGTTGCAGATATGGTGGTGGGGAGATGTCAATTAACAACTTGTATATCCCTATAGTTCTCATTACTTTCTTAGTCAGTGTTGTGATCTGTACTTTACAGGCATTTTTACACTACCCTATGGCCTTAGTTTGGACAGTGGTATGGTTGCGGACAACTATATACATGAACTCTGTTCTACCTGCAGTATACACCTCTTACCTGGTATACCTGTGGAGGTATTGTTTGTTAACACTACCTGACTGTTTCTACGCATATTCCCAGATTCCAGGTTGATGGTATGGACATACCTTTCCATCTCTTATTGCACACACTCTGGGCATGTCTTGACAACATGCAGGTGAAACTCGGACATATTTTGACTACTGCTCTCATAAACCTTTGGTGAGTTGCTACAATGACAGGTTTGTTTTCATATACATTCTCCAAATATTTACAGGCCTGACAGTTATATGACATTAAATGCTGCCTAAATGTCAGAGATCATCATGCTGATATGCCAGGGGGGCAGGGTAACAGGCAGCAGATCTGGGCCAATTATCTGGACATTCTGGACAGATCTGTACAGTTGAAGGATATGATTCTGCATACAGCTTATTACCACTCCCAGGATTCGAACCATGGCTGTGTCTGCTAAAACTAAAACAGTGTACATCACAGTTGAGTGTGCTATATAGATATTGCTGTGTATCTTTTCTCTGATTTCTGTCTATAAGTCTCCCATGGTTGTACAATCTGACCTTGTAATTACAACACTCTTATACAGGGTTTCCTAGACAGTTTTATTATGTAGCACTGTGTGGATGACAGTGATGAGTAATACCTTATTATTCAGAGATACTGCAACACTAACACTGCCATACAATACCAGACTAAACAGCACCAGTCCAGGATTTCAATCTTTTATTTCTAGGCACAGTTTTCATATCTGACAGACCTGTGGGGGGAATATTTATTAACACTACCTGAATGTTACCACACACATATTACCAGATTCCACGTTATTTTTATGCACATACGTCTCACTCTGTTACTGCACACACTCTGGTCATAGCTTCACAACATGGGGTTGGAGACATGACATACTTTGCTTATTACTCTCATAACACTTAGGTGAGTTGCTAGAGTGACAGGTGTGTTCTTATAGATATATTTCTGACAGTTATGATGTCTGACAATCAGTTGTATGTCATTATTTGCTGCCTAAACTTCTGGGATCATCCCACTGATTTTCCAGGGGACAGGGTGACAGGCAGGGGACTTACACCAATTATCTGGACTTTCTGACAATATCTGTACAGTTGTGGGGTATGATTCTGCATACAGCTTACTACCACTGCCAGGATTCGAACCATGGCTGTCTGTGCTAAAAATACAACACTTCACATCTCGGTTGAGTGTGCTATTTGGATTATGTTGTCTGTCTTTTCACTGTTTTGTCTAAGTCTCTCCCAGTTATCCAATATGACCTTGTGATTACAACAGTCATGTACAGACATTCCTACACATTTTATTTATGTAGCACAGTGTGGGTAACAGTGCTTAATACAACAGTGCTGTTAAGAGATTGCAACACTACATTACCATATGATACCAGAGTAAACACAAGCAGTCCAGGAGTTAGACCTTTATTGCCAGGCTGTTACCCTTTTATTTACATACAACCTATATGAGACTATTCCTGCCATATTGTCTGGTTTATTCAGTGCATGCCATACACAATAGAGGTTTTATACTGGCAATTAACTTACTACTTTTAGATTTATTTCTTATGACAGTACATGCAAGATTATTATTAACCTGACTCGCAACACAGCCTCTGCAGCCTACAGGCATGGGCTTCCCGATTCACAGCCTGCTCGTCTGCCGCTATCAAAGACATAAGAGGAATATTTAGCCATACCTATTCATAATATACATGAGCTGGCAATTATTAAACAGGTAGTAGAATGATACTTATACACGGCTGGGACATCATCTGTCTGCCTAGCTTCTTGGATCCACTGATCCAAGAGCTCCCTCTTTCTCCATTTCAGGTCGGCATAGTGATGCCTGACCTGATCATCAGTTCGAGGGTTGTCAGTGGCACTGGTGAGGTCACGGGCAAGATGGTCCCAGGCTTCCGCTTTATATTGGGAACCCTGGTACTGGCCCTGCAGCAGTCTCTGGTCATGGTCTTTAACAAGGAGTCCTGCCATGACTTTGGACTCCTGGATGCCCCAGCACTGCACCCAGAAGCGCGATCCTTCATCCACACTGGCCATAGTGCCTACAGGAAGAAGCTGCAACCAGTTATGAGATGTATTCCCACCTGTGGGGTTTACATAGGGCCCATTTCCTGCACTTTGCCATGATTGGAAGGCTTTGAAAATGCTAAGCTATGGGCAAACCTGCTTACCTAAGGTTGGCATTGCTTAAAGGGATATACCAATGTGCAAAGTGATTTAGCTGGCCTACGCATTATTTACATCTAGTAAGCAGGGGTGTGCAATGCTTAGCATTGCTTAATTTTAAATTTGCACACCATTTGCTGTTGGGCATTGATTTATCATTCATTACATGTTATATATTTGTTTAGTATCCATGATTCATGTGTACATACACTGTATGGGGTCCTTGTGTTTATTGGGGGATTTCAACACTTTATTACAATGACACCTCACATCTGGACTTAATGCAGTACTCCAGTTCACATATTTATGTTATGTAGTAGGTTATACAACATAAAACTGTATATAAGTTCCTTTCACATGTAAATTGTGATTTTGCTATAGTGATGATCTGTTTGGGGATACCTCAGTCTTACGTACTGCTGTTATGGTTTACTGGTTAACTACTGTGACTATAGTGTACAGGGTCCTGGGTTCAAAATCTGCAAGGGCTGTTTATTTTGTTGCTGGGCAGAACAGCGGTTGTTGAACACAGAGTGATTAAGGCTCTTTTAAGCAGTTGTAAGCGGGTTTGCGTGGGTTTGCATGATGGTAAGCAATGCTAACTTCTGGTTAAATATGCTTACAGGGAGTTAGCTTCAATATTGCTTAACCTGTGTACGCATTGCTTACCCCTGTGCAAACGGGCTTAAACCCGCTTACTACTGCATAAAACTGCTTACTCCTGCTTACCCCCACACTAATTTAGACAGAAATGAAACATGGCTCTTCGGAAAGTGGTGCATTTGGACACTCTATGGATTTATTATTCATTACACATTATACCTTCATTTCATATCCCTGATTCATGTGTACATATACTGTATGGGGCACTTGTGTTTATCTGTGGATTTTACCACATTATTACGATGACACCTCACATCTGCATTTAATTCAGTACTCCAGTTCACAAATATATATGTTATTTAGTAGGTTATACAGCAAAAAAAGTTCATCAAGTGATTTCACATGGAAAATGGAATTTACTACAGTGAGAATCGAACCAGGAATGGCTGCTCACAAAGTGAACGCTCTGACCACTACACTATTGCAGTACTACTTCAATTGCATGTATCTTGCTATTTATCTTCTTGTGCCATTTAACTTACAGTATGTGTAGCTGAGCAATGGGCAAACCCGCCCACCTACGGTTAAATTTAATCTGTCTGATAAAAAAAAAAATTCTTTACTGCTATTTTCTCTTGGAAGGGACAAGTTTCACTTATTGCTGTGGATTCCTACGTGCATCTGCACATTTGGCAGACATCCTAGCAACCCTCATACCTCTCAAAAAAAATTGTTCTAAGCTTGTTTCCTGCCTGTCCTGCAACTTATCTAGTCCAGATACAGATTTGCTGTAACCAGGACTGTGTGTAAGCTTCTGAGCCCCCAAAGCCTTTCTGTGTTGGAGGGAAGCATTCTAGCTCATCAGTGGGAGTGGTAAGCACTAGGTAGCCTATTTACCACAAGAGTGGTTTCTGGCCCAGAAATTGTAGTTTATTGGCCATTTGGGCAGTTTTTCCATCTCTTTCAACTTTCTAGTTTAAAATCCTGCGTTTGTGCTTGTTTCCCACCTTTCCTGTAACTAATCTAGTCCATATACAGATTTGCTGTATCCAGGACTGTGTATAAGCTTCTGAGCCCCCAAAGCCTTTCTGTGTTGGAGGGAAGCCTTCTTGCTTATCAGTGGGAGTGGTATGCACTAGGTAGCCTATCTACCACAAGAGTGGTTTCTGGCCCAGAGATTGTAGTTTATTGGCCGTTTGGCAGTTTCTCCATCTCTTTCAACTTTCTAGTTTAAAAGCCTGCATTTGTGGTTGTTCTACCTTTCCTGTAACTAGTCTAGTCCAGATACAGATTTGCTATATCCAGGACTGTTTGTAAGCTTCTAAACCCCCCAAGCGTTACTGTGTTGGAGGGAAGCCTTCTAGCTTATCAGTGGGAGTGGTAAGCACTAGGTAGCCTATCTACCACAAGAGTGGTTTCTGGCCCAGAAATTGTAGTTTATTCGCTGTTTGGCAGTTTTTCCATCTCTTTCAATGTACTGGTTTAAAAGACTGTGTTTGCGCTTGTTTCCCACCTTTCCTGTAACTAGTCTAGTCCAGATACAGGTTTGCTGTATCCAGGACTGTTTGTAAGCTTCTGAGCCCCCCAAGCTTTCCATGTTGAAGGTAAGCATTCTAGCCTATCAGTGGGAGTAATAAGCAGTTGGTAGCCTATCTACCACAAGATCCAGGTACAGATTCTTAGTTTTAGCACTTGAATTTGCTTATTCGTGCTCAGCACTTGTTCAGAACTTGCTGTTAGCACTAAATAAGCTACAAATTACTACAGCACTCAACCTTTTTCTTTACCTAGTGGGAAACAGTTTTTGTACTTACTTTCCTCACTTGCTTAGAGAAAAACAGCTCTTGTACTCACTTTCCTCACTTGTCTAAGGGAAAGTAGTTTTTTATGCAGGCATGTCCAAGGGTCAGCTCCCAGTGTTCTCTCCTGTCTATCTGATGAATCTGGGCATCTTGGGGCAATGTAGCAATTGCCTCATGTACACAGACAACCCTCTCCTCCTACCACACAACACCACAACCTGTGAGAGATGCACTTATCTAGCCAAACTGGAGGTAAAGCTCTCTCCAACCAAGACTGAACTTGACAGTCAAGAGGAGAAGGTAAACACTTGCACCACACAACACTCATCACATAGTCCCACTAAACCTACACCACCAAAATCCACACATAGAAACACAAAAACATTCATGGAGGCTCTCAGTAATAATCTGCTCAAGCAACAGAGACCTCCAAAGCAGAAACGCAAGCAACCTCCACCGCCCAACACAACCCAAATGACACATAACCCACAAACTCAGTGTGCCACTCAACCACAGCCCATAAGGCAAAACAACGTACCCAACACACTAGTCATAGGTGACTCTATAGTCAGGCACAGTGATGTCCCACTCACCAGGCTAAACAAGGAGAAGGTTACTGTGAGCTGCCTGTCAGGTGCCAGGATCCAACACATAATCCACACACTCAGGTCACTCAACAACAAGTACAAATATGACTCTGTCATTGTCCATGTTGGTCTGAATGACCTGAGACGTACCTCCCTGGACTACATGAAAAGAGACATGGAGGAGCTCTCCGATCTTGTAGCCCAGCCAGGTATGACCCTAGCCCTGAGTAGCATCCTGCCATCACCCAGAAAGATACCACAGTACAAGGACAAAATGATTGACTTCAACAATTGGCTAAGCTTTTGGTGTTATTCTAAGGGGATCCAGTATCTGTCTGCCTGTGACGACATGGTCGATAGACCACAATGCTTTGCCAGAGATGGCCTGCACCTGTCACCACTGGGACTCTGGATACTGGCTAAGGTTCTTGCTGCCCCTATAGTGCCTTTTGTAGACAAGGTTCAAATGACAAATTCACCACCATAACAGGAACAGACAAGCAAAAACTGAGGGTAATGCTACTCAATGCTAGAATTCTGAATCTCAAAATGCAATCCCTCAAGGCAATCCTTAAATGGACAATATTGATATCTGTGCAGTGACTGAGACCTGGTTCAAGGCTCCAGAGAGCACCCCTGCATTACCAGGCTATAACTCATACCACACTTTTCGGCCACCTAACCTGGACCAGAACACCAAAGGCGGAGGTGTGGTCATATTCATTAAGGATATCCACACCTACAGGCTAGTTGCTCAGTATAATGCATCCGAGGTTATCCAAGTGCAACTAACTCTGGGCAAAACTGCAATCCAAATTGTAGCTTGCTAAAGATCCCTCACCATGCCCCAGGATTCCCTCTCCTCTTTTCTTGATATACTGGAAAATATTAGGGTTCAACCAAACACCCTAATAATGGGCAATTTCAACTACCCCACCATTAACTGGGAAAACTACTCATGTACTAACTCCTTTGCTCAATGCTTTCTGGAATTCATAAATTCCAATGCCTTGGATCAACTTATCCACACCCCCACCAGGGGCAACAATATCCTAGACCTAGTCATTACCAACATGAGTGACCGGTGTTCCACACCTAAAGTCAACTCCTCGTTGGTCAGATTCGACCATAAGATAATCACCCTAGATATCCACATCCTGCCCCAACCCCCCACCCCCATTAAGGAAATCATGGTAAAAAATTTCTCCAAAGCCAACTTCATGCTTCTTAAGACAGAAGCGGCGAACTTCATGGCACCCATGCAGATGGACAATACAATTACGACTGCTGAATCCTTCACAGATGCACTCTATAAGCACTTGCATGAGTGCATGGACAGTGCTATCCCAAACAGAACCAAGACACTATTCTCCAAAAAAAAGAAGCCAATCTGGTGGTCCCCTGCCATAAACAAACTCTACAACAGAAGGAAGAAACTGTTGCAAAAGAGAGTAAAATCCCATGAGTGGAAAAGTTCCCTGGTCAGCCTCAGTAAGAAGTTGAGATTGCTTATAAGATCCTGCAAAGCTAGCAATGAAAACAAAAGCACTGATTCTAGGGACAACCACAAAGCATTCTATAGCTATGTCAAGAATCTCAATGGCAAAACCCAGATCTGCTCTGAGTTACAGCACAATGGCATGAAAATTACAGAACCAACTGATATTGCCAACTCCCTGGCAGATAGGTACAGTGCTAACTTTACCCCCCTCTCACTCCCTAAAGGGCCCATAACTATACAGGAAGAATGCAGAGTCCCTGTAATCACAACTATGCAGGTAAAACCTGCACTCTCTAAAGCCAAAAACACAGCATCCATGGGACCGGACAACATCCCAGGCTGCATTTTACACAAACTTCAGAACAAACTGGCTCCCCACCTAAGCACCATGTTCAATCATAGTCTGACATCAGGCTTTGTGCCCACTGAATGGCGCACAGCAACAGCTATCCCACTCCACAAAGGGGGAGCCACCACTGATCCCGGGAACTATCGCCCTATTAGCCTGACAAGCCTGGTCTGTAAGGCCATGGAATGTATCATCATGGAACTCATAAACAAAGACATTGGTAACCTCCAAACTCTGGACCCCACCCAGTTCAGGTTTGTGAAAGGCAGATCATGCCTCCTGAACCTGATCGACTTCTTTGAGGCAGCCACCAAAGCTGTAGATGAGGGTAAGGTGGTTCACACAGCCTATCTTGACCTCGCCAAGGCTTTCAACACCATCCCCCATTCTGGAATTATAGCTAAACTCACTAAACTAGATATAAATCCCTACGTCACAAGATGGGTTGCCAATTGGCTCACTGACAGAACCCATACTGTAAAAGATGCAGACTCCAAATCTGACTTCAAACCAGTGACAAGTGGAGTACCACAGGGTTCAGTCTTGGGACCTCTCCTGTTTTTCTCTGAAGTACAGGCTAACACAGAAGGCCTTTGGCTAATGAAGTTCGCAGATGACTGCAAACTAGGAGCCATAGTTGAGTCCCCAAATGATGTGGACATCCTACAGAAGGGCCTCACTGAGAAAGATGCCTGGTGTCAGAGCCATGGCCTCAAGCTCAATGCCAAAAAGTGCATTGTCATCCCCTTTGGTAAAAACTCTGTACCCATGAACTACCACATAGGCGTCAGTCTACTTAACACCAAATGTGTGATGAGACCTGGGGACCCAGGTGGACTGTATTCTCGCCTTTGATAATCATATCACCACAGTAGTAAGGAAATACTTCTACGTGGCACACCTCATCACAAAAGGGTTCTCATCTAGGAAAAAAGAGGTCATTGTTCCCCTCTACTGGACACTCATTAGACCCATTATAGAGTACAATGCCCCTTTTGGAATGTACCTCACAAGACATCTGCAGCAGCTGGAAAGGCCACAGAAGTACTTCACAAAGAGGATTACTGGCCTCAAACAGATGGCCTACACTGACCATCTCAAAAAACTCCAGATTTACTCCATAGCATATCGCCTTCTCCGAGGTGATCTCTGCCTACCATATAAAGCTATGTCAAACTCAGAGCTGCTGGACATGCTACACCTAAAGAAATCCCAATCCCTCCGAGCTACACGCTCTAGGCACCTAAACTTTGTCACCACAATAAACAGGTCATGCTGGAGGGATAGATTCCTGTCGCAGATACTTCCCATACTCTGAAACAAACTACCCATCTATGTCAAGCAAAGTTCCTCATTAGCACTTTTCAAGAAAAATCTTGATAATTGGATGAGAAATAGGAAATGCACCCCGGGGATCACTTCTGTGGCTCTGCTCGACAGGGGCACAGGAAAATAACTTTCATGGGTGGTGTAAGGCAGGGAACCTTATTGGCTAGACTTACTTAGGCCCTTGGGCCGATAGCCTAGTACCTACCTATGAACCTCTTCAGGCACACTATCTGGACAAAGCTTGACAAATTGTGGTACAACTATGGACATATTTTCATTATTGCTCTTATAAACTTGGGACAGTTGCTAGGGTAACAGTATTTGTTTTAATATACGTTTTAAGATGCATTTGAAGTCGGACACTGAAATGTATGCATTATTTACCTTCTTCAATCCTGAGATCATCCCAGTGATTTGCCAGGACAATTGGGGTGCTGTATGGGTGTGACGTGGACATTCTGCAATTATTTGTACATTTGGGAGGTATGCAGCCTCCTATGAGCTTTCTTGCTCATTATAATTGCCGGGAAGTACTTCCTGCGTGCAGGGGCATGTGTATTGTGAGAGCTCTGCTTTCAGACATACCCCCTGCACTCGTCCACACTCCATGCCCATTTAGGAGCAGAGGCAGCGCGCCTTCATTACTATGCACACACACACACACACACACATATATATATATATATATATATATATATGTGTGTGTGTGTGTGTGTGTGTGTGTGTGTGTGTGTGTGTGTGTGTGTGTGTATATATATATATATAGGTTCATAGGTTGGTACTAGGCTATCTGCCCTAGGGCCTGTACAAGCCTAGCCATAACAATTCCCAGGCTATTTCTTCCCACAATATTTACTTCCCTGGACCCCTGTCTAGCAGGGTGACTGATGTGAATCCCGGGGTAAATTTCCTATCTCCCATCCAATCATCAAGGTTCCTTTTGAAGAGGGGCAAGGAGGCGCTCTGCTTGACATGTATGGGCAGTCTATTCCAGAGTATGGGGAGTATCTGGGTCAGGAACCTATCCCTCCAGCATGTTTTGTTCATTGAGATGACAAGGTTTAGTTCCCTGAAGCGTGTGGCTCTGATGGATTGGGATTTCATTAAAAGTAGCATGTCCAACAGCTCTGGGTTTGGCATGGCCTTGTATGTTAAGCAAAGATCGCCTCTGAGTAGATGATATGTGACAGAGTATAGCTGGAGTATTTTTAGTTGGTCAGCATACGGCATCTGCTTTAGGCCTGTGATTCTTTTAGTGAGGTGTTTCTGCGGCCTTTCCAGTTGTTGCAGATGTCTTGTGAGGTACATACCAAATGGGGCATTGTACTCTATGATGGGTCTAATGAGGGATGAGTACAGTGGGACAATGACCTCCTTTTTTTCTGGATGAAAAGCCCTTAGTGATGAGGGGTGCCACATAGAAAGATTTCCTGACTGCTGTGGTGATGTGGTTATCGAAGGTGAGACCACTGTCTACCTGTGTTCCTAAGTCTCTTATCACACTTTCGGTGTTTAGTGTACTACTACCTATGTGGTAATTCATGGGTACATGGTTTTTCCCAAAGGGGATAATTATACACTTCTTGGCATTGAGCTTGAGCACATGGCTCTGGCACCAAGCATCTGTGTCTGTAAGGCCCTTTTTCATAGGTTCATAGGTAGGTACTAGGCTATTGGCCCTAGGGCCTATACAAGCCTAGCCAAAAAGGTACCCTGGCTTTCACCACCCAAGAAAATTATTTTCCTGTGCCCCTGTCAAGCAGAATCACAGAAGTGATCCCCGGGGTGAATTTCCTATTACCCATCCTATCATCAAGATTTTTCTTGAGTGCTAATGAGGAGCTCTGTTTTTGTAGAAGATCCACATCATTTGGGGATTCAATGATGGCTCCCTGTTTGCAGTCATCTGCGAACATTGTTAGCCAGAGTCCCTTAGTGTTAGCCTGCACTTTAGAGAAGTAGGTGCCAAACAAGAGCGGTCCCAGGACTGAACACTGAGGTACTCCACTTGTCACTTGTCTGGAGCTGGATTTGGAGTTGGCTGCTTTTACAGTGTGGGTTCTGTCAGTAAGTCAGTTGGCATTCCATTGAGTGATGTAGGGATTTATGCACAGCTTAGTAAGTTTATCTATGATTCCAGAGTTGGGGATGGTGTTGAAGGCCTTGGCGAGGTCCAGATAGGCTGTGTGGACTGCCTTACCCACATTCATGGCTCTGGAAACTGATTCGAAGAAGTCAGTCAGGTTCAGGAGACATGATCGGCCCTTCATGAACCCAAACTAGGTGGGGTCCAGTGTTTGAAGGTTGCCAATGTCTTTGTTTATAAGTTCCGTGATAATACATTCCACGGCCTTGCAGCTCAGGCTCGTCAGACCGATGGGACGGTAGTTCCCAGGATCCAAGGTGGATCCACCCTTGTGGAGTGGGATAAATGTAGCTGGGCGCCACTCAGTGGGCACAAAGCCTGAGGTGAGGCTATGATTAAACATGACACTTAGGTGAGGTGCCAGTTCATTTGGTAGTTCATGTAGTACACAGCCCGGGATGTCGTCTGGTCCCATGGATGCTGTATTCTTAGCTTTGGAGAGTGCAGTTTTTACCTGTGTGGACGTGATTACCGGAATTTGGCAATCTTTCAGTATTGAGATGGGCCCTTTAGGAAGTGAGAGAGGGGTAAAGTTGGCACTGAGTCGATCTGCCACGATATTGACAATGTCCTTGGGCTCAGTATATTTAATGCCATTCTGTTGTAGCTCAGAGCAGATATGAGTATGTGTGTATGTATGTATATATATATATATATATATATATATATATATATATATATATATATATATATATATATATTTGTGTGGTGTTAGGGCTTGCCTGCAATTTGAGGGGAGTCAGAAGCTTACCCACTTAAAATAACTTTTGTTTGTTTTCCAACCATGGGAGTGTCACTGTTTTAAGTTGCTTTAGATGTTTTAGATTTATTTATTCGTATGTCAATTCAATAACTCTCAATTATTTCTTGTAATTCCACTCTGTCCATCAGTGTTTGTTGGACCTGTATCTGTATGAGATTCAGACACCTATCCAACGAACAGCACCCAATAATGCATTAAAATGTATTTTTAGTGAGGTCTACCCTTACAGGGGAAAAAACAGAATAAATGGAGTTAAGTGATACTAACTTATCAGAGACAATTTCTAATAATGGAACTTGCATCTTTGAGAGTAATGAACTAATAAAAATATAGAGATCAAAATTCATACAGCAGCTAATGCCATTCTATTATCATACATATAAGAATATTTGTGTATATATTTTCTAGTTAAATTAACAATTGCAGCATTTAAATATTATATGTTTTGTTACTAGAAGTAGCTATGATTACTCTTAAGTTACTTATAGAGTTAATGGTCTGCTGCTGTTGCTAGGCAGAATTTAAATAGCATATTTATTTATTACAGTGTGTGTTAACCAGATAGATGTACTTATTCAAAGACCCCTTTTAGACACAACCTGGTCACAAAAGATCACAAACAAATAAAAATGCAAATTTATAAATACAAGATAATTCAAATTACATTAAATCAGAAAGCTTAAAAGCAGAAGAAAATTACTAAACACACAGTACTAAAACAGTATATAAAATGAGATAAAAATATGTACGCACATTCAGTTGTCACAACAATTGTGCCAGTTAACTGTTCTAGTTTTTCACTAAACATTCTAGTATAGACGTGTCCAACCTGCGGCCCATGGGCTGCATGCGGCCCTCAGAGCTCTTCCATGTGGCCCTCAACCTCTAACTGCAACATCGATGTACACATGCTCCAGAACACTTTTTTTGTTTTGTGTTTTTCACTCCCGTGACCTGTAACGCTAATGTCGGTATGCGCATGTGCCAAAGCACCCTTCTAGTTTTGTTTTTGAGTCAAAAAAAGGGTCAGTATGTTTACGCCATTATTTTGTGCCGAACAATCTGTGTGTGTGTGTGTGTGTGTGTGTGTGTGTGTGTGTGTGTGTGTGTGTGTGTGTGTGTGTGTGTGTGTGTGTGTGTGTGTGTGTGTGTGTGTGTGTGTGTGTGTGTTCTCGCTGAAGAGGGACTCATGTATGGATTTGCCGCTGTTGCCTTTGAAAGGGACAGCAATTGCCTGTGTTAATAGGTAAGTATGGAGTGAGTGAGTGCATGAATGAAAGCAGAATTGTGTGCGTGAAAGTAGAAGAAGTGTGTGTGTGTGTGTGTGTGTGTGCATGTGTGTATATGTGTGCATGACAGAGAGAGATGTATGTGTGCATGACAGAGAGAGACGCATGCACAAAGAGGCTAACAATGATCAGTCTACCTACTGAACACAAACAAGTTAGCTCACAAATATATCATACATTAAGGAGTACACTTTCATTAAATTGTGGCTTTCCTGACAGGGAGAGTGTTGTATTGAACATGAACTCATACCTCTTAACTGTATGGATTTTCAAGGAATGTCTGAATTTTTGCCTCATCTTCCAATTTGTGTCTTTTGCTTAGGAAATAAAAGTAGTCATCCAAGGTAATGCAGTTCCAGGGAGTAAGAATGTGACAGCAGCCTAGGGTTAATGGTTCAGTAGTGGACTGACTATGTAGGACTGTAGCATATAAAGTAGTATTGTTTTTTCAGACAAACAAAAAAGCACCTAGTACTGTTTTTTCATTGGTGGGTTCTAAGCAGTGATAGATTGGACAACAGTAAGCATAGCTTTGGCGGATCATCAATACTGGCAAATCAAATGGGCACAATGTCATTTTTAAATGTTGGGGATTTTAGTGTGTATGTGTGTGCTTATGTGTTGGGAGTGCTGCAACATTAGATGATTATTAAAGACAAAGACTTACGGACTGTGGAGAATATGTTTCTTTGTTTCAAAACCTAATACTTGGGTACGCAGCTTCTTGCCATTTACAGTGGATGGATATTTACATTTAATGGACAATGTATTAGCGTGGGCCTGTAGGGTTCTGAAGGATGCCAAGTCTACAACTGCCAATGTCTTGTAAAGTGACCTGGAAATGGATATTGGGATGTTATTGAAAAACTATAGTAAGTGGGCTTAGAAATATAGTTTAATTAAACAAAGTGTACTTTCAATTTACAGGCCATAATTTAATTTATTTCAGGTAGTCCAGATACTGGTAGATTGTATACCATTAGACTTAATTAGGGAGAGCTGTCATTCTGGGGAAACAAGCAGCCCTAGTTTCAGTGAAAGCTCTGTGGTTGCTTGCAGGTTCATAGGTTAGTACTAAGCTAACTGCCCTTGCGAGCCATTTTAAGCTTAGCCAATTATCCCTTGTGAGACTCAAACCCTGCACCTTGTGTTTGTAAGGCAAATACCTTAACCATTAGGCCACCTTCCCTAGAAAGTTGCAGGACGTTGATGCAATGTGTTTTATTTATTATTTTTAATGCATTTGTCATTTCAAAGCATGGTTTTCTTTGATGCAAAAGAAGGCATGACTGAATGAGCCATATAATGTTTGACAATGATGGGATAGAAAGATTATAAGTGATGTATAATGTTTGCAGCTACAGTTGTTTCAATGGTGTCTGTGATGCATAACTATTTTTGGGCCTGTGTCCCACTTTTATTTTTCGCTTTGTCAAGATTTCTTGCTCTAAGGTTGAGAGGTATGGTTCCATACTGAATCAGAAGTTGTATTTACCTTGGAAGACTCTTCGGCATAATTATGAAAAACAGAGCCTTTTTCATATCTCTGCTTATTTCCAATATAAACTGCCATATAACATTGCAAATAACCTTCTTATTAAGCTACTTTACTTCTTTTGGAATGGACAGGTATGATTCATCTGTTCGGACATAAGCACAGAGTGCTAATGTGACTGATTTCTTGAAGCAGTCTGTGGTTTACATAATCACAATAACTTTTCTGTGTTTCTGGGTGTGTAATCAGTTTAACAGTTTTAAAGATGTTTTCCAAAAATAAATAAATATATAATAAATAAATAATCCTCTCTACACTTTGAGCTATTGACAAAGTCTGGGAATTAGTTTTTTTCAAAAGCGAAGGTCAGCATTACAGCTCAGTAAACTGTCAGTCTGTGAGTAACTTCTGCACAAATTAAAATGTCTGAATGTCAAATGGCTTTAGACTGGAGGGAAGTTTATTTTTATTTATTTTATTTTATTTTACATTTGTTTACCGGGAAAGTCAGACTGGACACAAGTCCATTTTCAGTGGAGGCCTGGGGAGAAAAGCTCCAAAAATAACACAAAAAAATATAATACAATACATGAGAGAGAGAGACAGCAAATTATGGATGTAGTACTCATACAATATGGCAGAGATTACATCTCATAACAGTGAGAATCATTGAGGTACAGAATAAACTTAAAAACATTTTTTTTTACAATTATAATTACAGCAAGGCAAATATCAATGATTTAAGTTTTTAGGAGAAAGCTCTGAAACAATCTTTTGGTATGGATAAACCTGGGGATTGACACAAGTTATATGTTTACACCAGTATGTAGCATTATAGTTTATGGTTTTCTTATTGATTTACTTTTTGCCGAGCAGTTGTTTGTTGATTTATTGATGGTCCTTTTGGTGGTGGGAAATTGCATGGATGAATCCATCTCTATTATGACTTTTTTTCAGATATTTTGACTTCCAGACAATTTCATTCAGTGAGTGGGTGTCATGTGATTACTGAGGTTGCCTATTTTACAAGTAGGGGCTTTATTGTGTGTGTGTGTGTGTGTGTGTGTGTGTGTGTGTGTGTGTGTGTAAGAGAGAGAGTGATTTAATATGTATACTGAATATAATTTTGCAAATGGAATTCTTAGTTAAACATGCCCCTCTTCTTGAGCAACTAGACTTGAGTAACCAATATTAGATCTTAGCCATCCAGCTGGGAAAGGTTAGTATGTGGGTTTTCCATTTGGTTTGATGAAGGCTATGCTACTTACCCAAGGACTACATTTATGGCTATCCATCCAGCCATCGTGTTGCTGAACTACATTGTTTGATAATGAGAGGAGCTTTTTACAGAAGTTGAAGGTTTTTGTGTCAAGAACCTGTCCATAAAAAGTGGCTTGTTTATGTTGCAGTGAAGGCTGTGGTCTTTGTAGTGAGCGTTTTAAGTATAACCAGTATTTCTGAGGTAGAGGAAGTCTCTTAAGGCAGGATCTTTCTTAGCCTGGAAAGCAAGCCAGTGATGAAATTTATAGCGGCCAGTGAGAGACAGAGGAAAGCAAGAAGCTTTTTAGTCTGTTTGGATAACTAAGTGAACTTAGTCCTTTGACCTTTTTTGTCAGAAATGGTTGTAGTCTTTGTTTTGGCAGGGTGTCTTGCTGAGGCAAATGCCAAAAAGGAAGAATACACCCTGGATGAGATACCCTTACTAATGAAGTGGGCCAACGGAGACAACGTGGTGGTCAAAAGTCAGGTTTCTATCAACCTGGGTGCCCAAGTACCATACGACTTATTGCGTGCTTACAACATTGTTATTACTGTGATAATTTGTGGGGACATCACTCTCCTCAAAGGGGATGATGATGCATTTTTTGGCATTTAGCTTGAGGCCATATTTCTGGCACCAGTTATTTGTTTGGGTGAGACCCACTTGTAGCTTATTCAGAATTGTTTTATTAAGTCAGTAATGTGAATTCTTTACTTTATTGCAAATTTGTTGGGTTATTTTTGTAGATTGTATTGTACTGCTGATGTTGACATTTTATGTAGTTGGACTGCTGGAATGGTTTTCCCAGTGAGAAATGCTAGTGCTATAGTGAATATCTGTTTATTTGTAAAAAAAAAAAAAAAAAAAAACACACACACACATATATATATATATATATATATATATATATATATATATATATATATATATATATATATATCGATATATAGATATATTAACTAAGATGTTAGAGTTAAATGTTAGATTAGAGAATTAGAATTAGAATGAGAATTAGAATTTTAAGGCAAATATTAGGCATTTATTACATTTATTCATTGTTCAAATGCACCTACAGTACAGCCAGGAGGTCGACTGTGGTCTTCCTGAGCAACGAAAGAGTTAACTATATGATATATTTTATATGCGGCCCCAAGACCATTTCTGTTCACTCAATGCGGCCCCAGCAAGCCAAAAGGTTGGACACCCCTGTTCTAGTACTTTGTTTTGGCAATGTTGTGGTAAAGCTATGTAGCCCCTTATTTTCCTCTCTGTTCTTACCATGTAGCCCTGCGTAGAAACTTCATCACTTTCTAGTTCAACCAAAAAGTTTAATCTGACTCCTTTTACCATGGAGGTCAAGGGCCTGCCCATCTTACCTCGAATCCTTTTGTGTATAATTTTAGTCTGTGTATGCTTTACAGCTTTACATATTAATTTATTAAACTCTGCATGCCATCACACACAAACATTCACACTCACTCTGTCAAATGTCCTGATTAGAGTGCCCAACTAGAACCACAAAACCATATATATTACATAGTATTAGGATGTCTTTCCGGTCTGCCTGCCAGACTAGTTTATTATACCCTGATTTTAGAACACAAGCCTGCCAGAACAAACATGAATGTCATTTCTGATAAAAACGATTTATGTCACTTCTGCAATGTTAATTAACTTAAAAGCTAGAGCAAGAGATCATAAACTCAGGCATTTTTTCCAAGCTTTAAACCTTTTTTTTGTCCTGTTGCAAAACTACACCTTTCAGTCCAAACATGTCAAATTGCATAAACAAATCTGGTCTTTACTAATTTTGCAGATTCTCCCTCAAGCATAAAAAAGGTGTAGCTATCTTGGCAAGCTGCCAGGGCTGTATCGGAGATTAGAAAATATCACCAGCTAGGAAGAGTTTTATAAAGCAGTAAAATTAATAATCTTTAAAACAACATACACATCTGTAAATGTTTGCACAACTCTCTCAAATATAGTCAGAGGTTATTGGAAACCTAATGGCTCCAGAGCCAGTAGCTTACAGTAGGCACTTATCGTAAGACTTTCATATGCTACTGTTTAAAGCAGACTGACAATGTTGGCTAAAATATTAAACAGCTTCTTCATTCCCTACACTGGTAAGATGGAGGATGCCTCTCTGTTGCTACTTTTGAGCAAGGTTCCACTGCTCTAAGCCTAGCAACTTGGTGAGTTCACATACTAACATTGTAGCATTAATGAGCAGTGCACCTTTAACTCATGTACTAAAAGCATTAGTGGCTCATTCTTTAATTGGGTTAAGTCTAATAGCACAGCTTCATTGCTGACATACTCACAGGAAGTAGTGTGTATTTTGCTATCTGAACCAAAACCTTGGATTTCTCTCTGCATCACTGTGGCTAGTATATTCTTATTTGCTTAACTAAGAATGTTTTTGCCTTTTCAGAGCTGTACTTTTCTGTAGGCACTCCTTCCATTTTTTAGTGATCTCAATTATATCCCTTTCAAGCTCTTCTCACACCCCAAGTAATATCTTCTGCATTCCATGCCAAATGTGTCACAGCCATCTGTTGGTAAACCGGGACTTCATTTCCTTTCTTTAACAAGTGTCTGTGGCCTCTTACAAATTCACTAGTCAAATTATCCTTGTGTAGAAGAAACAGGTTTTGCTCCTGTTCTGACTCAGCATCTGATAATGATCACTGGCTGCATTTTTAGACTGTCTCTTGGAATTAGTAGACAGTGAGAGACTAAGAGTAAAGGCGCTTTATCATCGTATCCAATTAGCACTTGTCAGGAATATCCACAAAAAATATCAGCATTTGAAGCTCAAATGCCCAAGTGCTTCTAGTGAGTTAGTTTGGCTTAGTACTAATTATTCCTGTGCACGCACAGCAGCCTTTTCATGTTTGCACAAACGTACATTTTATTGACAACCTGTAATTTAGTCTAATAAAATGGATTATTTAATTTTCTCAGAATGTTTCCTTAAACCATTCAACAATGAAGAAAATCTCCTGTTTAAGACTGGTGAATACTTTAAATATCCCATACAAAAGCTTTCTCATATTTAAGACTGATGAATAGTTTAAATATCCCATAGAAAAGCTAATACATTCCACCACAGACAACCTTTAAAAGTATAGTAGCAAAAACATTCTGTTGCTTCCCATTCCAAAGTCTGTTGGATCAGACAATGGGTTACAGTTTAACAATATATACTTCAAGCAACTCTGCATTACATAGTCATTCAGTAAATAAGAAAAACATCATTATGTCCTTAGACTAATGGTACTTCCATTATAAAATGTCCCAGTGGCAATATATGCAAGGGAATCAGAATTGCAATCATAAATAGCATATACTGCAATCAATTTTGCATCATGCTGAGAGGAAACAGAAATGCAAACCATCTCATAGCTGGAGTTCCCTTAGCAAATCTTGTTAAGTTATAGCTACAATGGCAAGATACCTTTAATATCTTAATCCATTCCCAACACCCAAACCAGATTAACTGATAAAACAGAAAAGATTGTCACAAGAAAAAAATGTAGTCATATGCAATTGCCAGAAAGTAGGCCAGAATTCTTAATCTCAAAGTGAGATAGCCTGTATAACTGAAACAAGTGGGCCAGAACAAACATTCTCATCTTTACCGTCTGCAACTTTACAAGGTCAATGAGGTGAAAGATCACAAGGTCACATTTTCACCATTGCAAATAATAAACAGTCTTTGGCAAGGCACTATTCGCCATTACAATGAAAGCAACCATTTGGGCTTGAGTGCCATTGAATATGACATTGTCTTTGGATCAAACTATGCTCTTACTCCTGTGACATGGACAAGCAGACTTTGAGCAGTTCCTCCAAGATAATGGCCAACACAGTAGCATATTTTAATGACAATGTGTGCAGTGGCTTTATGTAAATTTGTTTTCTTTTTCATGCCAATTTCCTATGGACTGAATAATACAGAAGCTAAATCACAACATCTGAAACTTTTGTATACAATAATTTTGAGGCTTCACTATCTGATCACCGTGGTTCAGGTTTAAAAGCATTTTATTTTTACTGTTAGTGTACCAGACTGAGAAGATATCAGTGAATAAACCATAAACTTGACATGTAAAGACTTTGAGTAAGACTGTAAATTGAAGAAATAATGAAACATTATGCCTGGACTACTTCAAGACTCACTGATTGGCAACCTTCATTTCTTAAGTAGTGGATGACTGTGGTGATAACACAATAACGGCCTCGGTATACCAAATGCTGGACTATTTTTAGTATAGATGAATACTAGAGATTCTGAAAAATACATCAAAATGAAGAGAGTTCCATTTAATATGTCATAGGATCGTAACATCATAGGAGATTGCTACAGCCCTCAAGCCTTTTTAAGCCTAGACATACATCCCCAATTTTCCTAATTATCAATGTCCATGGGTTAGAATGGCTTTGGTATATTCCTGTGCCTTAGGGCATGTACGAACTGCCCCTGTCCATAAGTGCCACAGGTGACAAGGCAAGGTGAATTTGCAATTTCCCATCCATTGGTCCAAACTGAATTTGAATAGGCTTAGGAAAGGCCTCTGTTTTACATGAATAGGAGTCTGTTCCAGAGGAGGGATAATTTTTGAGACACATACCTGTCCCTCCAACATATCCATGTCACATAAAAGGTTTAGATCCTTAAATCAGGTAATTCTCTGTTTGTTTTGTGACTGTGTAGCAGCTATATCAGGGCTGGATCTAAGAATTCTTTGTACATTAGGTATAGAATACCCCTCAGTAGTCTGTGGGAAACCAAGTACAGGGACAGGGCTTTAAGGCAGTTAGCATAGGGCATATTATTTATACCATGTATTCTTTCAGTGAGGAACCTCTATGGCCTCTCCATCAGTAGCAATTTCCTGGTCTGGTACATGCTCAAGGTTGCATTATACCCAATTATTGGTCTAATGAGGGCTAAATATAGTGGTACTATAATCTCCTTGGATCTGGATGCCATGCCCTTACTTATAAGTTGCTCCATGTATAAGGATTTTCTCACTACCATGGACACATGATGATGATCAAAGTTCAGGTTACCATTAACCTGAGTTCCCAAGTCCCTTACCACTGGGTCTATTAGGGGAGTGTTATCATTATTGTAATTTGCAGGGGGTGGTCAACTTCCCAAAGAGTATAATTATACATTTTTGCATTGCGTTTTAGGCCATGATTCTGGCACCATTTATTTGTCTGTGTCACACCCACCTGGAGGATATCTACATCTTTGGATAATCCAATGATTGAGCGCATCTTGCATTTGTTAGTAAATGTGGTCATTTTAGGGCAAATTAGCCTTCTTATAGTGTGCTACTTTTTGAGAGTCTTATACTTTTTATTTTGATATTCACTGAGTATACTGGAAACTTCTTCTCAAACTTATAACTATACATGGTATGTGAGACTTGAATTTCAGCTGTGCCATATCATCTGTTCACAATGTAATCTAAACCTTCAGCTATTTGTGCTACAGCTCTTTGAACTACCTCTGCTGCAGATGAGATACCAAATGGAAGTCTCAAGAATCTTTGCCAACATAAAAACATATTAAATGTATATTTGCATCTCTTGTGTGCATAACTACTGAAAATAATCTAGCATTTAACATAGGTGAGATTACTTCCTCAATGGCAAGCAACAAATATTGCTTTAATTTAATCAGTTTATACAGATCAGACTATTTATTCAAACCTTGCAGATCAAAACATATGCAAATCTTGTTCAGATACAATCTTGCTTGTACTTACTCATTCTGTTGGCTCTAGCTGACTCATAATGACCTCAAATCATTGTATTTCACTTCAGTTGCTATTCAACACTACTACAGAGAGCTAATGGTACTGTCTTATGACCAAGTATCACTGGTAGAGTTTTTGGATTTACACATGCATGTGAGCATCGTGGGACAAACTCAAAAGCCTGTAAATATATTACAGTCATGCGAGATAGCATTGGTATGGTTGTATGCAGTATTCAAGAAGGCTCTGTGACACTGCAACTTTTCCTGCACACATTTACTCTAAATGTATACACCATAAATATATTTCACCATGACTAACTTTTTCAAATCAAATTTAACTTTCAAAAGTTTGACTGTCATATGGTCGATACCATATGATCGAGCTTTTGAAAGTTGGAATGTTTTAACGGAGATCTCCATACAGCGTGGAATGGGAAGATTTCCCTTTTCTGCACTGTAATACAATCTCGAACTTGGTATATTTAAAGAGCAGGGGGTGGGGGTGCAGCCCCCCATGTGAGGGGTGCAGGAGGGCTTGCCCCCCTGCTTAAAACATTCAAGTAGGTTATTTGTGTAGTTTATTTTTTTTATTAGATGTTCGAACTTTTTAAAGTTTGATCATCTAATATAGACCCAAAGTTTTCAAATTAGTTGAATTAGCCTTCTTATGCCTTTGAAAGACAGACTTATACATGCTATTTTAATATTCGCATTTCAATACATTTTGGCACAGTGGCTTTACTTGTTGCCCCAAATATGTCAGCACTGTGAACTCTGCACTCCTATAACTGTCTTTCTTACCTTATACTTTAAAATGTATCTTCTGTCATAATATTACACCTTTCCCCTTGTGTCTTTTTTAAATTAACAGTTTATTTAGTAATCATGGGCTTATCATGACAGTCTGATTGTATGAATGGTCTATCTTTACACTTTAATAGTATCTACAAGCAGCTCATTTTCTTGTTTTGACTGAGTAATGTGCATGCAAATTCTTTGAAAACTCAGCTTTTCCTTTCCATATTTTTGCAAAATTCTTTCTTTTGCAGCTTCTGCAAGATAGAATTATACTGAAACAACATCTTCTTTTCCTAATTATAACCACACCTGGTATGTGAGGCATACATTTCAACTGTGCCATATCACCTGAGAACTTTATGGCTCATTTTCACGTTGTCATTATTGTTACCAAGCATTATCACTTTTTAACTAAAATTTTATCTTACACAATTCCGTTCCTCAGTTAATTCCTTTAAGTGAATACTTCTAATTTCACCCACTCCACATGTATCCATAGTGTTAAATAAAACTACATCTGATTCTGTTAAATGCTAGATCCTTGCTTGATAATTTTTACACCTCAAAATATTCTGGTTCATTGCAGTTCATTTAATAAAGTCTTTGGTTTAATTCTTTAGCGCTGTAACATAAGCATTTATAAAGAAAAACAAAAAAAATCACAATATTTTGAAGCTCAAAGTTTATTGTTGCTTTTTGACTTTCTCCATTTCTTGAAAAGCAACTATTAAATATTTTCAAAGCTTCTTCCCCAGTGAAATGTAAAACATGGCACACTGTACCTTTTCAGGTTTCTCGGTTATTCTAAGTTGAATTAGCTGATCTTTAGTTTCTACTTTTCTACAAAATTGCTTTATAGGAGGGAAGATTTTCTCACTTGCAAAAAAGATGTTTATAAGAGAAGAGTGAGGTTTGAGATTCGCCGTTCTCATGCACTTTTAACCTTTTTTTTGGCATGTCGCATTTCAGTAGAGAGCTCACTGAAAAACTTTTGGTGTTTGGTATTTTGGTAATGTAGGTGTTATCACTAGCAGTTTAGCACTGCAGATTATTATGTGAGCTGCTAATGAACTTTATCCTGTAGTCCTGGTTTCAATTCTTCCAGTTTCCATTTGCCTACCATGTGACTCTGAGCCATCACTTCACCAGGCATAGCTCCTGGAGCATCCCAGGCAGTTTTGCCTGTGGGGTTTACCTAGTTAATAAACACATAAATCATCATTTTTTGTAACAACGGGATTTACTTGCTCTAATTTATTTAGTAATCCTTTGTAAGTGGGTCACTAGAAAGAATTCAGCCAACTAAAGTTCTATTAAAGGAAAACTCCACCATAGAACTAAAAAAAACAGTTTTTTTCACTCTATCTTTGTTTCCTGACCTATTTTAACACCTCAGAATAACTTTCCACAACTTTGTAATCACAATCAGAAAAGCTACAGCCAGAAAACTAACTAAATTGCAGGCCTTTGTTCAGGGTTTTCTTTTGTAGTCTGAGTGATTGATTCTGCAATGGTCTCTCAGTGCAGTGACAGTTTTAACACCTATGCAGTAGTGTGGGGAGGAGATTCTCAATTCCTCTTGAACTACAAAAGAAAACACTGAACAAAGACCTGCAATTTAGTTACTTTTCTGGCTGTAGCTGGATAACTTCTAAATATAGATTAAAACAAAGTCTGAGCCAAACATAAATGAGGGTGATTAGAGACAGAAAAGAAGCAGTCCTTTTACAGAAGGTAAATAAAATAACAGTGATTCTCCCAAATCCCATTATATGTCAATGACATGGGAATTCAAAGTTATTTCCCTGTGCCTGGCATGAGTCATACAAAATATTATGGGAAAGAGAGGGAGTACAAGATCACATTGATACATTAAGCCCCATTGGTAGCCACCCCTCCTGTTTGGCATATACGTCTCAGAGGTACAGGCAAGCACAGGAGGACCATGGCTGACCAAGTTCGCAGATGACTGCAAACTAGCGGCTATAATTGACTCTCTGGCTGATGCAGACATCCTCCAAAAGGGTCTCACTGAGATGGATACCTGGTGTCAAAATCAGGGCCTCAAGCTAAATGCCAAAAAGTGCATAGTCATCCCCTTTGGAAAAAACAAAGTGCCCACAAACTACCACATAGGTGGTAGTTCCCTAAATATGGAAGACGTAATAAGGGATCTGGGGACCCAAGTAGATGGTAATCTCACCTTTGATAATCACATTGTCAAAGTGGTTAGAAAATCCTTCTACGTGACCCATCTAATCACAAAAGGGTTCGCAGCCAGATCAAAAGAGGTCATTGTGCCCCTCTACTCATCACTCATCAGACCCATCTTAGAGTACAACGCCCCATTTGGGATGTACCTTACAAGACACCTGCAACAGCTGGAAAGACCACAGAAGTATCTCATCAAGAGGATCAATGGCCTCAAACAGATGCCCTATGCAGCTCGACTGAAGAAACTCCAGTTGTACTTGGTTGCATACCGCCTACTCAGAGGTGATCACTGCCTGACATACAAGGCCATGTCCAACCCAGAATTGATGGACATGCTCCACCTAAAGAAAACCTTATCCCCTCGAGCCACACTCTCTAGGGATCTAAACCTCACCACAACAATAAATAGGACATGCAGGAGGGATAGATTCCTGTCCCAGAGACTTCCCATGATTTGGAACAAGATCCCAATTTACATTAGGCAGAGCTCCTCGCTAACACTCTTCAAAAGAATTCTTGACGAGTGGCTGGGAAACAGAAAGTTTACCCCAGGGATCACTTCAGTGGCTCTGCTGGACAGAGGTACAGGGAACTAATCTAAGGGGGCGGCGAAAGCCAACACATTCTGGCTAGGCTTATAAATGCCTTTGGGCAGATAGCCTAGTACCCACCTATGAACCTATGCTGTGGAAAACAGGCTAAAATTACAAATAACGCATGTAGAGTGATTTTGAGGTATTAAAATAGGTCAGGAAACAAAGATACAGTAAAAAAAAAAACATTTGTTTAGTTATAGAGTGGAGTTTTCCTTTAAGTGATTAATCACTGATGAGGGAAGACAGGCAGTAGAAGAAAGATGTACTCTGAAAGTTGAATTATGACCTCCTCTTAATTGCTTTTGGCCAAACTAGAAACATTAAGTATCTTTAGACTTCAGTCAACAGGTTCTGTCACTTTATTTCACTCAACAACTATAAAGAGAGCCATTGTCTTCATAGGTTCATAGGTCCATAGGTTTTACTAGGCTAATGACCATAAGGGCCTTTTTAAGCCTAGTCATGCATCCCAAATCTCTGACAAGTTCTGGTACCCTTGATAAGTATAAGAAGGAGTTTGGGAGATGAAACATTTACAAGCAGAGGCCTGGGAGATTAACCATTTACAGGTTACCTGTGTCCATTAGAGACATAGGTGCCAAAGCAGGGTTAAATTTCCTGTTCCCAATCCAATTGTCCAAGTTGCACATGAATTGGATTAGGGAGGAATTTTGCTTTACATGGATGGGAGCCTGTTCCATAGATGGGGTAGTCTCCAGGATACATACCTGTCACTCCAGCAGGTCCTAATTGTATTACAGGCAAGGTGCAAGTCTTTAGAACAGGTAATTCTGGTGCTGTTTGTTTTGTGGATATGCAGGAGGTCCATCAGGGTGTGGTCTGACAATGCCTTGTATGCCAAGCATAGATCTCCCCCTCAAAAGCCTGTAAGAGACTGAATACAGAGACAGGGTCTTGAGGTGGTCTACATAGAACATTTTATTTACGGCCTGTATTCTTTTAGTGTGGAACCTCTGTGGACATTCCAATTGTTGGATATACCTGTTCGGTACATACCAAAGGGGGCACCGCACTCAGTGATAGGTAGGTCTGATGAATGCCGAATACAGTGGAACAATGACTTCCTTGGACCTAGATGCCATACCTTTGTTTATAAGTTGCACTGTGCTCTGCTATGCTATCAAAGATCTATGTTCAAATTAAATGCTGAAACTATCCCTGTTATCTTAGGTTTAATCATCTTTTTCTTTTTTCTCTTTTTTTACTTCTGCTTAAGCTCCTCTGTATGGATCCATGCCTTGACCTTACTTAGATATTAAAGCATTCTTTTACTTGCTGAGATCCCACATTATTAACTCTTTACCTCTGGACAGACTCAATGCCATCCACAGTCTGGTGAATATGCATTTCCAAATTTGCATCCACAAACTGGAATTCCCTCCCTCCCTCATTACGGAATATCACAATATTAAATACATGATTATTTGTTCCTATTAGCTACCTGCAGATACTTTCTTCACCCAGGATAGCCTCTTTATATAATGCTGTCTTGCCTTGTAATTAATCTTTTACAAAACAGATCTATAGGGCTTCTGTATGCTGTTTTTCCATTATGCCTCCATTGTTTCTAAGCCAAGTACATAAATGACTCTGCAGTGCTGTCTTGTGCCATTGTCATTCATGAAAAAAGTTTTTGGACCAGTTGAATAAACAAAATATGCTCTACAGCTCTTTCCGATGCCCACCCATAGGTGGTAAGTGGTTAACGAAATATATTTATGTATCAATGCTGTATAAAAGTTTTATTTGTCTGGATTAACTTCAGTCTGATATAGGTATCTAACTGTATATTTCACTGTTTTTTGTTTGTTTGCTTAATAAAAAAATGTTCTAATTTTGTTGTGTACCTTTAATGTGTTAATGTATGCACATTCTCAAAAAAAAAGTCTATTTTTTTTTTTACTTTTAACACCCAACATCTTGACCCTCAAGCTTCAGTCTCTCTACTGCCCTCTATAGCCTACTTGTTCCTCCAGGAGGCAAGAGAGAAACTGTCTCCCATCCAGGCTATGGGGCCTGCAGTTTGACACCCTAAACCCTTTAACAGCCCTAGCATTTAGCATGCAATGGGCATCAACAAGAACATGTCATTTACGTCTGAGGATGACATAACCCCTCAAGATTACCCTGCCCCATTTGAAGCTAGTTCACCCACTGAAGCTCCAGCTCCACCAGGAATTCTACATCAGGATTTAGAACAAGACATTAGTCCCATACTCTTCCCCCAAAAAGAGACAAAGCTAAGTCACTCCTCCTTTCCTCCCATGCCAGATCCTACAGAAACACTAGTCAAACTCAGGTCACCTTGATCAGAGTCAGGGCTTTATCCCTGTATGCCGATGGAGCTTGCTCATTATAATATTTTGACTTACTTGGAATGAGTTCATTTAGAAGTCTGAGATTTAAGAAAAACTGAATGAAGAGTCCTTAATATGCCTTCAACAGGAGTAACTTACATGTTTTTTATTATAAGTACTTTTTTATGTTAAGCAGTTAATTCCACATTTCTATTTGCTTTCAGCTTTATCATGTCTCTCTTTTTTACCTAGATCTGTTTTATATTAGTCAGTGATTTGGGACTAAATGTTAACCTGCCAAGTTAACAGCTTACTGCTGGATTTCCCTATATAATTTTATTAGTTCATTCCAGACATTAAATGTAAACCAGAGGGCATAGTGTCTCCACTAAGTTTGAGTGGTTTGAACTGGCACCCTTGTTTTCTTCATCTATGTACACTTACACTGGAGGAGTGATAGTTTTTGTTTATTTTTTTTTTATCCTGGTCCATTATTTGTTACATCATAAACCAACATACTGGACTCCTTACCCTTCCATATTACCCAAATAGACTGTATAAAGTCATATAAAGTAGCATTAAAAACTTACTTCCTGCATAACCTCAAATGCCAATGCAAATCAAACAAACCACCATAAAACCTTCACTACTTATTTCTAACCCAGTTCTGTAGTTCAAAATAACTTTTACCCTGACAGCAACACAGCTCTATTACCGCTATAACTGTTCAGCAAGAACTGCCGTGTTTTTTCATGCAATGCCAAAAAGAAACAACTCAAGCTTTGTACTATACTACCAACTGTTGTCTAAGTTTATACAAGTTCTGATACATACAGATAAGTTTTATATTGTCTATGTATTCTACTTTTATAATTTTTTTTCATTTTTGCATATTTCCGCTTTTAAAAATGTTTAGCATGTGTCTATATTTTTATTTGACTGTATTAATTGTGGAGCTTTTTTCCCCCGAGCCTCCACTGAAAAGAGGTTCCTGACCCAGTGGACTTTCTCGGTCAACAAATGTCAATAAATAAATATAAATAAATAAATATAGGCTTAGATACACATTACAGAGTATCACCGCCATCAGTAGTAATAGTAGTCTCAGTAGCAGCTGTTTTTCTGGTTAATGTTGTTGTAGCAGTAGTTACAGTTATGTAGGACATGCAGCACAGGGATTACACTCTGATATATGGAAAAAAACAAATGGAAAAAAAGAACTCCCTGTCGAGGTGAATTTCTTGGCATCCATGTCTTGGACTCATAAAAAAAAACAGGATCAGTGACTCACTCATAATCCTCTATGTTATTATTATTCAAACCTTAGGCTGAATTGCTGAATTTCATTCTCTTTTTTCACTAATTTTATCATCTATATATCTCTGTCTCTTTACCTTATCTTTCTGCCCCTATTCCCTCAAACCTTCTGCTTCTGTATAGTTTAATTACCCACTCCTGTGATCTCTTGGAGATTTTCTTTTAATAAAGCTCCTTACAAATCCTTTCCCTGACTGTGAGTCCTCTGTTCACTCAAAGATTTTTGTTCCCTTCTATTATGCCCTATGTCATTTGTCCTGCTTGGCCCACCTTCAAGTATAACCAGATGTATACTTTTTTTTTTTTTCTTCTTCTCATTTTCTATTCTATGTCTCCTCCCTGTACTGGGGCCTTGGGCCTGTTCATCCTACTATTGGAACAAACTACTTATCGTTTATAGGTGACAAGCTCTTGGTAATAATTCCATTGACCTTCCCCTCATGTCACAAACCTCAAAGTCTTTCACTATCACAAGTCATCCAGATGTCACTTCTCCACATTCCCAGAGGTGAATGCATACACCTTTCTTCCAATAATTTAGCACATCATACTGCCTTGGATACCCCTAATTCTATGTAGAGATATACAATCTAATCCAGATACCTCCTTGTGCCCACCAATGACTTCTTTTAGTGCATTACTGACAGCATCAGAAAACAACATGCTGCAATTGAAGTGTTGATCCACATGCACAAATTATTATTATCATCATCATCACCATCAGGATCATTAGATCCGCGGTGGTGGTGCTGCGGTAGCGTTGTTGCCTCACAGTAAAGACGCTGTCTGGTTCGATTCTCAGCTAGAGCATCTTCTGCATGAAGACATGCGTAAATGGGCGTACCTTCGTTGAAGGTTGTGCATCATGGCTGGTAACTCGGCATGTAAAAATCAGCTGCCAATCATTAGCGGACCGGAGTTCCTCTGTGGCGACCCCTAACCAGGAAAAGCCGAAAGACACAACATCACCATCAAGATCATTATTGTTATTATTATTATTATAACATTTGTTAACTAGCTAAGTGAGCTGATCAAATTACCTTTTAAAATCATGATCCAAACAGTTGGCAGATAAAACATTCCAAATTACAATTTACAGAGCTTGCTGATTAATGATAACAGCATCAGTTTTAGTTTCCTTTGACAAATATTATGTTCATAGGTTCATAGGTTCATAGGTTCATACTAGGCTATCTGCCCTAGGACATTTATAAGCCTAGCCAGAGTATGTTTGGCTTTCGCCACCCATTTTAAATTAATTTTGCTATGCCTTTTTTCGGTGTAGTTACTGTGCCTCTCTGTCTAAGATTCCTCTTGAAAAGTCAATGAGGAGGACTCTCCTAACCTGGACTGGGATTTATTCCAGAGTGAAGTTATGAATCTGTCCCTCCAGCATGTCCTATTATTTCAGTGCTGAGAGGTTCCGGGCAGCATATGCATCTGTTGAGCCCTTTAAATCTCTTGGTGAGTGTTTTGGGGGGGTCTTTCAGTTGGGCATTGTACTCAATTATGGGCCTGATGAGGGATGAGTAAAGAGGCATTGATGACCTCCCTATCTAGATGTGTGAATCCTCACGATTAGGGGGGCTATATAATAATTTCTAACCACTTTGTTTATATTTAAGCTGGTGAGCTTATCTATATGCCCGGTGGGGGGTATTTGTATTTGGGGCTTTCGAGGTCTAGGTATAGGTTGTGTGACCAAAGTCAACCAGGTTTAAGAGGCAGGATCTGGGAGTTTGCGCTGAACCTGTCAGCTAGAATGTTGGCAATGTCTGTGGGATCAGTGTATTTTCATTTTTTTGGTATTCTGAGCATATTTGGAGGATTGGGTCTCATGTTTGTTTGGGATTCATCTATCCATAGCAGTGAAGGTGTTGTGGGGAATGCATTTATTGTGAATATCCAGTGAGATCAGTTTATGGTCTGATCTTACCAGTGAGGGATACACTTCTGGTCTGGAGCATAGAGTCCCCATGATGGATGATGTCCAGTAAGTTGTCCCATAGCATTTGAGTTTATGAATTCTAGGAACCTGTTCGGGAGAGACCTTCATATTTTCCAGTGTTCTCAGGAAGGCCGTAGTAAAGTACTTTTAAGAAAACGTATAAGGTAAATAAAGGTATGAACATGTAAGCACTGCAGGAGAAGAGAGAAAGAGATAGGGGGTACAGTTGTGTTTAGGTACACTTACCATAAGAATAAGGCCGTCATAGGATCATAGGAGGTTACTAGGCTAATGGCCCTAGAGTTGTTTAAAGCCTAGCTATTCATGTCCCAATTTCCCTATTGTTATTGCCCAAGGATTAGAATGACTGTTGTATATGCCTGTGCCTTAGGACATCTACAAGCTGCCCCTGTCCATAAGGTACACAAGTGAAAAGCCAGGGGTGTAATTGTGATTCCCCATCCACTGGTCCAAATTGCATTTGAATAGGCTTAGGGAAGAGCTCTGCTTCAAATCAATGGGGAGTCTGTTCCAGAGAGGTGGTAATTTCTGATACACATACCTATACCTCAAGCATGTTTTCTTTATGTCACAGATAAGGTTTAGATCCATAGATCAGGTAATTCTAGTGACATTTGTTTTGTGAATGTATAGCACATCCATCAGGGCTGGATCAGAGAATACCTTGTAGGTTAGGCATGGATCGTCTGTAGGAGACCAAGTACAGGGACAGGGCTTTGAGGTAGTCCACAGTAGGACGTTATTTACACCCTGTATCCTTTTAGTGAGGAACACCTGTGTTCACTCTGGCTGTTGCAAATGCCTGATCAAGTACATGCAGAAGAGTGCATTGTACTTGATTATTGCTCTAATAAGGGATGAGTATACTGGGACTATAATCTCCTTAGATCTCGATGCCATGCCAATTATAAGTTATGCCACATAGAAGGATTTTCTCACCACCATGGGGTACATTGTGATCAAAGTTCAGGTTACTGTCAACCTCAGTTCCCCAGTCCCTTACCACTTGGTCTACTGTTATGGGACTTTTGTTAATGTTGTAATTTGCAGGGGTGGTCATCTTCCCAAAGGGTATAATTATGCATTTTTTACACTGGGTTTTAAGTTATTGGTCTGGCACTAGTTATTTATCTGTGTTAGAACCTTCTGAGAAATATTTATTATTTACTTATTTTTATTTTATTTTATTTTACATTTGTTAACCAGGAAAGTCCGACTGGATACAGGTCCATTTTCAGCGGAGGCCCTGGGAGAAAAGCTCCACATGTACATAGATACAAAAGACTTAACAGTTATAGTTTTTTATACAATTACATATAGATACATGTTCCATATTTGTTGGAATACATGCATAAAAACGTTACAATTATTAATTCTCATACTAGAACACATACATTTTTAGTAGTACAAAGTTGAGCAAAGTAGCATATCATTCAGTAGTACAATACATTAGAAGTGAGACAGCTGATATTTCAGACTTATTATAAGAGTTTCTACAAGTAGACTGGGAATATAGTAATACAAAGTGAATAGTGAGTAGGTTAGTCTGGGTTTGTACAGGGGCACAACCAGTGAATTTTTAGGTGTGTTTTGAGAGACATTTTAAATTGGGTTATGGAGTGGACTTCTGTAAGTTCAGTGGGGAGTAGGTTCCAGATTTTACCAACAGAGTTAGTTGTAAAATAATGACTCACCAGCTAAGTTATTGGATTTAACAGTTTGTACTAGCATTTTATTAGAAGAGCGGAGTGTTTTTAGGTTACTGTAGGGGGTGATTATATTTTTGAGTATAGGGCTGCTTTCTGGCTGGTAGAGGACTTTGTGAGCAACTATTAATTGGTTACACTGAAGTTGAGAGGGTAACTTAAGCCAGCCTAGGGATCATGGGTTAAGATAGTGGTGTGATCTATATGCAGAACCTATGGCAAATCTGGCAATATTATTATAGCAGCTATTGAGTTTATTGAGGTCAGATTAACTTAGGTTTGTATAAATTGGGGAGGCATAAAGAAGGGTTGATAGTAAATGTGTACAGGCAATCACTGTCCTAGCAGTTGGGATGAGGAATGGCTTAATCCTATATAAAGAGCCGAATTTCTTATTGACTGTTTTAATGGTTCGAGCGATGTGGGCATCAAACTTAAGGTTATTGTAGACTATTATAGTTTAGTAGTAGGCTCTGGGGAAATTATGGTGCCATTGTTAGATGTTATGGTAAATGATGGTAAAGGGACTTTCTGAGTGGTAGTGAAGAGTAACAGTTTTGTTTTATTTGGATTTAATAGAAGATGCCGATCAGTGAACCAGATTTCAACTTTGTTAAAGGTATTTTGGTTTAAAGTCTGTAAGTCTATCGCGGAGGTGGCAGAACAGATTAGTGTAGAGTCATCTGCATATTGAATGCAGGTTCCTTTGGGGATGACTGTATAGAGATGATTAATGAAGATGGAAAATAGGAGAGATCCTAGTATAGACCCTTGAGGCACTCCAAGGGTGATTGGCAATAGGGAGGATAGGCTATCCTTCCATAGTACAGCTTGTTGTCTGCCACTTAGATAGGAATGAAACCAGTGAATGGCCAGGTTATCTGTGGCGAGAGTTTTTATATCTATATCTTTGGGGGATTCGGTGATTGTATCCAGCTTGCAGTCATCAGCAAATTTGGTCAGCCAAAGGTTGAGCAGAAGAGATCCCAGCACTAAGCCCTGTGGGACAACACTAGTAACAGGTCTCTTGGTATAGGTGTATTCCCCCACCTTCACTTTATATGTCCTGCCCATAAGTTGTTAGGCTATCTTTTGGATAACATAAGAATTTATGCCTAAATGTGTAAATTTGCCTATAATACCCAAGTGAAATATTGTTTCAAATGTATTTGTTAGGTCAAGGTAGGCATTATGTACTGTTTTGCCCTCACCCATGGCTCTAATGACTTTTTTGAAGAAGTCCATCAGGTTTAGTAAGCATGTCCTTGCCCTTTATGAAACTAAAATGGATGGGTCCAGTGTTTGAAGACTTCCTATATCTTTGCTTATCAGGTCCTCAGTAATTCTTCCCATGGCCTTGCAAACTTATGGGTCTGTATTTCCCTGGATCTGTTGATGGCCCCCTTTTGTGCAGAGGGATAGCCATTGCTATCCTCCATTCCCTAGGGAATAAGCCTGTCTGGAGGCTGTGGGTGAATAGAAATCCTAGTGGGCCTGACAGGTTGTGTTTCAAGCTATTTAGGAGGCATCCTGGGATATTATCAGTACCAATCGATGCAGTGATTTTAGCTTTGGAAAGTGCAGTGAAGACCTGTTCTTTAGTGACAGTTGGAGAAAAATGGTAGAGGTTATTTCCTGGGGGGTAACTGGGGGTGATGGGGGTGAAATTGGAACTAAATGTATCAGCCAGTAAATTTGCTATATCCTCCAGTTTGGTATTTGGAGCTCCATTTAATATTAGTTCACCACACTGTTGGGTGCTCCCTTAAAGTTCACAGTGATTCAGAAGCCCAGACTGCAATGCACAAACAGGCAGATTTGCTCTGTGATCCAGGTTTCCAGTCCAGAAACCAATGTAGTACTACAGCGGTAAGATGTTTCTGGTCCATTACCTGCTATCAAGGAAGGAAAATAAGTGCCCAAAAATAGCTACACCAAGTAAACAAAACAAAAAGGCACCAGGAAGCACCACAGTAGAAGGAACTAATAAAATAAATCCAGAGACTTTGTGTATCCCAAAGAAAACCATATTTTATTAATGGTTAACTGTTGTCACCGCATTTTCATCCTGTGCAAAAGGACTTCATCAGACATACATACATTCCAACCTTCTTACTTTAAATACACTAATAACTAACTAGAAAATTACTTTATTAAACAACTGACAACACAATTAGTAAAATGTCCTTTGTCATAAATAAATAACTATAAATACAGTTCTTAAAATGCTGTAGAACAGACGTATAACTAAATGCATTTCTCTTAAAAAGTTATAAAATCCATAAAACATTTACTTGATTCTTATATAAAAATATGCAAAAATTAGTCAAAAATTATCCTACCATTAAACATTTAAAATATTCTAAACGTTGAGAAACAGTGTCATCTTGTGGCAAAACATTATCAAAACATTCTGATATCTAATTCTCAACAAAGAAATAAAATAAAATAATGTGGCAAAGTGTGCTATCAACCCTATCAATGGGTAATAAAAAAATGTTTTTATTTCGAAGTCTTGCAGCTCTTAATTTTAAGATGGAAGCCAGAGAAATCCAGAGATAGTCTCATTTAATCTAGGTGTTCTATTGGTTTCTAAACCAATTGCCATTAGACCCCCCTGTATTCTATTTTAGTCTCGCACTGCCCTCCCCTGTGGTCCTGCCCTACTGTTTCTGAAACAACGAAATGTGAAACTAGCTTGTGTGCAACTTAAAGTGTGCTTATAAAGTGCATTTTTTACTTCCTTATTCTGAATCTCGTATAGGTGTTCATAGATTCTTCTTTTTTTCAATTTATGTGTCATCTTCCCTACATAAAACACCTCACATTTTTAAACAGAGCTATATAAATCACCCCTATATTATTGCAGTTGGAATAAGTTACAGCTTCAATAAAGCTATCCCTTGCGGCAATGTGTACTGACTTACCATTCACTATAAAGGGGCACTGTGCACAAGCCCCACATTTGTATGTGCCAACCTTTCTATTCCCCCTTTTTGTAAGTTTGTTGTTTTCTAGAAGTTATTTAATGTTATTGCCCTTCCTGTAAACAAATTTTAATGGTTCTTTGAAAATTGTCTCCAAGTCTGAATAGCAAACAAACCTATTCCAGTTATTACTTATAACTTTCCTAATAACGTGTATCTCTGTTGAAATTATTATATATGTTCCTTTGTAGGTGTTATCTTTATTTCTGCCCCATTCTGTATCAAAGGCCCCCTCTGGATGACTGCAAAATGTGTGGAGCAGAGCAGAAACCTCACAGCATTCAAGTCTAAAGTGTTTTAAATGGTGAAGGTAACTGTAGCACTTCCCCCAGAGTGCCCACAGCACCACAGGTGTGTTTTCTTTATACAGTGTAGATTATTTTTAGAGCAAAGAAGTAGAATTCTTCATTGCTTTAAATAAATAAATAAATGTGGAAGAGCACCGCTAAATGAATGATGCCTTAGTTGGTAACCTACTTGACCTGTTGGTAAGGCTGGCCCTACTTACTTCACAATTTACTATATAGCTTTGCTCTGCTGTACCAAATTTTGATGTCATGCAGCAAAGCATAGTGCAGTAGTTGTGTGACTTTAGGTGAGATCAGTGCCGTTGTGTACTTTATGGTCCTTTGAGCAATTCATAAAGAATGGAGGTGCATTGCACACCACTATTAAGGACTGTACTCCATGTATATGAATCCTGATCCTGAATGGTGGCATACTAAACATAGCATACAGATTAATTGTAAGCCTCTGCACACTACATTTATTAATAATAGGGCCCATTGTGTACTAATCTGTTTTGTCCTATACTTAACTTGATCTTTGATGTTAGATACTACCAAAGCTAACTTCACAACATCAACATATGTGAAATATCAAATGTACTCGTGTCTGGGAAGAGATGTTATTAAAAACCAAGAGGAGTGAGGTTCAAGAAAAGGCGGGAACTAAGCAATTTAAGTAATTTTGGAGTGAAAGATAGTTGTCAAAAAGAAAACGTGTATTATGTATGAAAATAAAAAAATGTTGCTATGGCTTCTTTTCTATTAATGTACACATCCCTATGTCAAGATTTAATAAAGATGCTTAAAAAAAGAAAAAGAAAAAAGACCAACACTGACCCCTGTGGGACTTCCCAATAGACCTGTCTAGATTCAGAGATGTGATTGTGAATACTAACAACGATATTTCAGTTTGACAGCCAGTTTGAATCTGTTGTATAACACAAGGATATATTTCATGTTTTACAAATCAATTGATGTTCCCAGTATGCAGGACTAAATTAAAATCTTTACTTAAGTTAGGGAATGCAGAACCAGTTGTTAAACTCTTATCAAGAGGAAAAACGATGCTATAATAAAAATCTAGAAAATGTAAAAAAAAAAGAGCGCCCCTGAATAAAGTTCATCTTGGGAGCCATGCAAAACATCTAAAGTTTTTGCAGATGGAGATTTCAAAAGAAGTTTCTCAAAAAACTTTACTTATGACATACATGAAGCTAATACGTTGGTAATTCCTAGGTTATGAGCAAAAATGGCAATGGCTCTAAATCTCGAAAATAAACAATTCTGGAATAAATGGGCTACAACGGGTACTAGTTATATTGTTTTATGTTCTATATCTGTCATTGGCTGTCGTCCAACAGCTTTCATCCTACCAGACATGAGTTTATTTTTCCTCCAATGCAGGGGAAGTCTCCAGCATGATAATGGGAACTACCTCAGAAGATGTCATCTAGATAGTCATGGAGGAATTTATTCAGCTCCAGATACAAGTTAGGATGGCAATTCTATTTCAGGCCCTAATCCTGCCCTAAGTCAATGACATGGATGCTTGCATCATCACAAGGGCCTATTGTGTCCTCCCCTTGTGCTTGTATATTCCCACCATCATGCTCATTTAGGACTGTTGTCCTCAGTTTGGTGACACAAATCCTACATCCCCTAATTTGTGCTATACTTTGCCACCCCAGCAAGCCTCCGCTTGCTGGTGGTAAACAGTAGACCAGAATAATCCCTCTGTTTACCATAAGGCTTGGTGAGCTGACATTAACCACTCACTCACAACCTTCCCTATGAGATTCCTCCAGTGCCAAAGCATTTATTCAAACTTAAGTTTTCTATGTAATATAGAGCTTTGTATCTCTGCCACCATGGAGTTGCACCACAATATGTGTAAGCTTTAAGATAGCTTTATTAACAAAGTAATCAACTATGTCTGTCATTAGCACAAGCTGCAAGAATGTTGTTGATCTTAGTTACTGTTTATTCTACCCTAGTAGTGAGAGTGGTGGGATAAGGTGAATAAAGACAGATCAATCTTTGATATGATGTTGACGTTTGTTGTGGCTGTGGTAAAAACCTGAAAATACCTTACACAAGTAATTTACTATACCCTTATTAGATGTCATTAATTTGTAGTTAATATCTGAACTTCTGGCAGAATCAGAGATACAGACATAATCAGTGAAGTCCTTCTTTTCATTGATGTAACTTGCTGACCTTTTCTACATTTGACCTTCCTTTTATTAATTAGCTGTCCCATTGGTTTTGTACTCTGTTTATGTTGGTTGACTGTGTAAGGACACAACTGGAAGATTTTCCAGTGATGTCTCTCTTACTTATTAGTATATGTATTCTCACACACTATCACACCGGATAGGAAACATGAGGCTTAATAAGTCTAACAAATTTTGAATAGTAGAGCTTTCACCCATTTCAAAATTATGTAACACCAAAGTTACATAACAATCCCAGGAAGCTAAGTTTGCTATCATTTGACTATAATTTGCTCTATGTTAGTTTCTAATTATCTTATCAGAACAGTTAATATTAGCGCTATTAATATGTGAAGTAGCTGTGATTCCCAAATGATCAGATGTAGAATGAATATTAATAATTCAGATTCAGGATATGAAAACAAAATATCTAAAATGTTTCATCCTCCTCTAAATATTTTCACATTTTGGGTGTAGCACCATTGGTTGGTAGTATCTAACAATACGTCTTCTTGACCTGAACCACCTGTGACCCGGTCAAACACTGGAGAATTCAAATTACCATCCTTTATAGAGTAACTTGCTGTAAAACATCTAATACATGTACAGAATAAATCATAAGATCATAGGAGGTTACTTACAAGCCTAGCCAAGTTCAACCCATGTTCCCAAAGGTGTCTGGTTCAAGCAGACAACTAAAATCAGCACCTATTGCCCCTGTCCAAGAGGAACACAGGTGCAACCCTTGGGGTGAATTTCCAGTTACCCATCCAGTCATCCAAATTATGCTTGAATAGGGCCAAGAAGGGGCTTTGTTTAACATGAATAGGAAGCTTGCTCCAAAAGTGGGGCAACCTCTGTGAGACAAATCTGTCTCTCCAGCAAGTTCTGTTGCTATCACATACCAGATTAAAGTTCTTTGAGTGAGTGACCCGTGTGCCATTTGACTTGCAAATGTACAGCATTTCCCTTAAAGCTGCATCAGAGATTGTTGTGTATGCAAAGCACAGGTCGTGTCGCCACTGAGCAGTTTGTATGACACAGAGTAAAGTGACAATGATTTCAATCTGTCCACATAAGACAGATCTTGAAGACCCTGAATTTTCTTTGTAAGGAACCTTTGTGGTCTCTCCAATTGCTGCAGGTGTTTGTAAAGGAACATACCAAAGGGAGCATTGTGCTCTATTACTGGCCTGATGAGGGAAGAGTACAGGGGGTTATAACCCCCCTTTTTGCTGGAGGCAATGTCCTTATTTATGAGATGAACAATATAAAATGCCCTTCTTACCACAGTGGAGACATGGTGATAGAAGCAAAGTTTGCTGTCAACCTGTGTGCCCAGATCTCTCACCACTGACTGTGTTCTTAGGGTATTGCTGTTGATGTGGTAGTTTGCAGGAACATCACCCTTGTTGAAGGAGATGATAATGTATTTTTTTGCATTAAGTTTAAGACCATGACTTTGGCACCAGTTATTAGTTTGCGTAAGACCTTCTTGCAGGATGTTGACATTGCTAGGGGTTTCAATGATCACTCCCAGTTTGCAGTCATCAACAAACTTTGTCAACCACAGTCCTTTAGTTTTAGCGTGTACTTCACAGAAGTAAATTCCAAACAGTTGGGGTCTCAAAACCAATCCCTGTGGAACACCACTGGTTACGGTTCTGCTAGAGGAGGTGGAGTCCCCTATTTTGACCATATAAGTTCTATCAGTGAGTCAGTTTGCAACCCACTTCACAATATGTGGGTTGATACCCAGCTGGGTGAGTTTATCAATCATGCCTGAGTGGGACATTGTGTCAAAGGCCTTGGCTAAGTCTAGGTAGGCTGTATGCACAGATTTGCCCTCATCTAGGGCTTTGATGTTTGTTTCGAAGAAGTCCACCATGTTTAACAGGCATGATCTCCCCTTGACAGAGCCAAACTGGGTGGGGTAAAGCATCTGGAGATTTCTTATATCTTTGTTAATAAGGTCCATGATTAATTCCATAGCCTAACAGATAAGGCTAGTCAGGCTAATGGGTCTATAGTTCCCCAGGTCCATGGATGCACCCCTTTTGTACAAAGAGATGGCGGTAGCTGTTTTCCATTCTGCTGGGATGAAGCCAGTGCTTAGGCTGTGATTGAAAAGCGTGCCTAATGGTGATGCTAATTCTTGTTTTAACTCATGCAGAACACAGCCTGGGATGTTGCTTGGTCCCATATAGGCTGTGTTTGTAGCCTTGGAGAGGGCATTTAAGACCTGCTCCTTGGAGATACTAGGTGGGGGACAGGTGTTAAGGATGCTTTGGGATGTATGTGGCAGGGACAGGAGAGTGAAGTTTTCACTGAACCTGTCAGCCAGCAAGTTTGCTATATCCACAAGTTCTATATATATAGTACCATTAACTATAAGTTCAGTTCATATCTGGGCCTTACCTTTAAGGTTATGGATGTAACCAAAGAATGCCTTGTGGCTATCCTTAGTTAGGGAAGCTAATTTGGATTCATAGTTAGCTTTGAAGAACTTCACTAGGAGTCTTATTTGCTTGTTTAAGTTGAGGATGGAGTGTTTCTAGTTTTGAAAATGTTCCTTCCTACTCTTAGACAGCAATTTCTTTCTCCTATTGTACAGCCTATTAATGGCAGTTTTTCTCCAGTCAAGTTTGTTTTTCCTTGAAGATCTTGCTTTGGCTCTATCAGGTACAGCAGAGTCAATACAATTGTACAGGTGCTTGTATAAAGCATTGGTGTATAACTCAGCACAGGTGTCTGTTCCATCAGTGGGGGGAGGAGCTATGAAGCTATTTATGCAATCATGTAAGAAGTTGTAATTGGCCTTAGAGAAGTTTTTTAGTCTAGTTGCTTCTAAGGGGGGGGGGGGGTCTTGTGTTATAGTTACTTCTAGCAAAACTGATTTGTGGTCAGATCTCACCAGGGTGACCACATACTGGGGGTGATGCAGCAGTCCTCCGTGTTGGTGACCACCAGGTCAAGGATGTTTGAGACCCTTGCAGGTGTGTCAACCAGCTGATCTAGGGCACTGAAGTTAACAAAGTCCAGGAGCCTTTGGGCAAGTGAGTTAGAACACACATAATTTGCCCAGTCAATGGACGGGTAATTAAAGTAAAAAAAAACAAGGTGTTTGGTTGTATCTTGATTGACTCAAGTAGATCCGAGTAGGCTGGGAGGATGTCCTGATTCATGGAGAGGGTCCTATAGCTGGCAATGACCTGAAGAGGGATCTTACCTACAGTCAATTGCACCTGAAGTAATTCAAGGGAATCGTGCTGTTTAACCAATCTAGAGGTGTATTTATCTTTAATGAATACTGATACACCATCTCCTTTAGTCCTCATGCCTTCAGTTTATGGTCTGAACATGTGGAAGGAAATGTAACCTGGTACAGCTGGGCTGCTCTGAGCAGCCTTAAACCAGGTCTCAGTGACTGCACAAATGTCAGTATCTTCCAGTGTGAGGACTGCTTCCAGTAAGTACAGTTTCTGGTTTAGACTCCTAGCATTTAGCAGCATAACCTTGAGGTTCTTTTTATAGGGTATTTTTACATCAGGAATTTTGTTCTTGTGACATTGCCTACAAAAGGCACTATATAGGTTCATATGTTCATAGATTAGTACTAGACTAACTGCCCTTGTGGGCCATTTTAAGCCTAGCCAGTTATCCCTTGTGAAACTCAAACCCTGTGTTTGTAAGGCAAACACCTTAACCATTAGGCCACCCTCCCAACCCCATATAGGGGTGGCAAGAGCTTTAGCCAGTAACTGAAATCTCAGGGGTGACAGATAAACAGCATCTCTGGCAAAGCATTGATTTCTGTTGACCATGTCATCCCAGGCTGACAGATACTGCATCCCTTTTGAATGACACCAGAAACTTAGCCAATTCTTGAAGTCAATCATTTTTGTTTGAACTGAGGTATCATCCTAGGCAGAGGTAAAATACTGCTTAAGGCTAGGGGCATACCTGCCTGAGACACATAATTAGAGAGCTCAGTCATGTCTCTCTTCATTTAGTCCAGAGAGGTATATCTAAAGTTGGTCACACCAACATAGACTGACAGAGTCATAACAGTTCCTGTTGTTGACAGACTTGAGTGCATGTGTGATGTGGCAGATCCTGGCACCTGACAGACAGCTGACCGTGACCTTTTCCTTTTCCAACCTGGTGAGAGGGACATCTGTGTGTCTCACACTTGAGTCTAGGATTAAGATTGTTTTTGTGTTATGTCTTAGGGGCTTGACTGGTGAGACACTGGTGTGTAAGATATTATGCACACTATGTTCTACAGAGGGTGTATTATGTGAAGGGTGCTTGTGTTTGTGTTTGGGATGTCTCTGATGTTTAGGTAAGCTTCTTGTAAGGACCTCCACATATGTAGGTTTATGTGTTGTTGGTTTGGTAGGTGCAGGAGGTGAGGTGTGCATGCTGACAACCTGCTTAGTATCAGATGAACTGACTGGTGAGCAAGGCAGCCTGGATTCTAGGTTCTTGCTATAGATGCAGCTCTGTAATAATGAATTTGTCTGGACTAGAAGAAGTGGGTAGTCGGTGTACATGAGGCAATAGCTACATTGCCTCAGGATGCCCATGTCGACCAGGCTGGCTGGTGAAACTGTGGGAAATTATCCATCCATAATGCTAGGTAAGTTGATGTGGTCAGAAAACAGGGAGCGGACAAGAAGGACCAGATAAAGTAGACCTTCTTTGAGAAGGTCACCAAAGCAATGGATGAGGGCAAAATCTTTCACGCTGCCTACCTTGACCTGGCCAAGGCTTTTGACAATACCTCACTCAGGCATTGTTGACAAATTTAAGAGGTTAGGTACAAACCCATATGCCACCCAGTGGATAGCCAACTGGCTCACAGACAGGACCTAGGAAGTTAGAATTGGGCAGTCCACCTCTACAAAGAGGCCAATCACAAGTGGAGTCCCTCGGGTATCAGTCCTTGGACAACTCCTTTTTGGCATTTACTTCTCAGAAGTCAAGGCCAATGTCAGTGGTCTCTGGCTGACTAAATTTGCAGTTGATTACAAATTAGCAGCTATCATTGATTCTTACACTGACACATGTTCTCCAGGAAGGGCTGACACAGACAAACGACTGGTGTCAGAGTCATGGACTAAAATTAAATGCCAAGAAATGCATAACAGTATCCATTGGGAAGTCATCCATCCCTGGTAACTATCATACCCTGAAACCCTTATTGGGTGATGTAAGAAGTTTTATACGAGATACTGGGGACTTTTTGCAGAAACTTTGTGTGGCACTCTTTGAATCAAAGTACAGACTTTATCTTTGTCACCTTAGATATCAATTCTCTTTTTACTGTCATCCATCATGATTATGGAATAGAGGCAATACGTGAGAGTATGGTTAGGCATGGGAGACATACCCCAAGACAGATAGTTTCTATCTGTGAGTTGCTAGACATCATCCTTACGACTAATGTTTTTTTGTTTGATAAGCAACTTTTCCACCAGACCTCAGGGGTAGTCATGGGGACATCTGTAGCCAATACCTATGCAAATCTAGCCCTGAGTAGATGGGAATCTGAATTTATTTTTAATAATGATTTATGGTATTATAACAAGATTACATTTTTTAAGAGGTTTGTGGACGATGTCTTTTTTAATATGGGATGGTAACAAACAGGAATTGCTTAAGTTTGTGTCTTATATAGACACCACGACAAACTTTTTGAAATTTAAGATGAACTTTTCTAAGGGCACTATATATTTCTTAGACGTTTCCTTGATTAAGAATGGGAATAGGATTGATACTACAATCTACAAAAAAGATGTGCAGGTGAATAGGTACCTACATCAGAAGAGCATGGACCCAGGGCGTATATTTAGGGGAATTTTAAAAAGTCAACTTTTAAGAGTTAATAGAAATAATACTGACATGGATAGATGCCTTTGTCAAGTGAATGAGATGTTGTCCGATTTTAAAATAAGGGGCTATGAGGAGTATCTTTTGGAAAACATAAAACGAGAAGTTTTAGTTGAAAGAGACAATAGTGCTAAACCTTACTTCTCGAATTCAATAGATGGGAACAACATAGCCAGAAGTAAGCAAAGCTTAGAGCTTAGGTATGTTATGAGCTATAGTAGAGCTTCACATGCTGTAATGGATATAATTGCCAAGAACTGGGTTATACTACAAGCAGTGCCAGAGATAGATAAGTATATCAATAATAGACCCAAATTTGCTTTTAGGGATTGTAGGAATTTAAAACAACGCCTCTGTTACAAGGATATGAAGTTAACTATTCCCCATGTAAATTTTAATAAGAAAGGAACTGTTCCATGTCTAAATTGTTCTAGCTGCAAGTTTATAAGTCAGTAGAGTGAGTTCATTCACCCAGTAACTAAAAAGAAATATTTGTTCAAGTCATCTGCTACATGCAACACAACATTCATAGTATATCTAGTGACTTGTTCTTCTTGTCCCTCCTTCTATGTAGGAAAGTCACCTAGGAGGTTAAGGGACCGTATTACTGAGCATCATTCAGATATTAGAAGGAAAGTATTAACCAATACTATAGCAATAACACTGGGTGGGTAATGCTTACCCACGGTTGTGGTTTGGTCCCGAGGACCAAAAAGCCAACCAGCATTACCCACACCCAGAAGTGGGTTATTGCTATTACCACGACATTATTTAAGAAAAGAAACTATTACTTTTCTTAAATAATGGCATAGTATAATGCCTGTTTGCTGCCCTTCCACAGATGTCTGGCATCCGCGGCAGTTCTGATGTACTGCGCGCCTGCGCAGTACATCAGAGCTGTGGGCAAAAGCAACGGAGAAAGCAAGATCTCCGTTGCTTTTTTTAGTGTTTCGCTATGTTAAACTCATTTAACATAGCGAAACACTAAAAAAAAGCAACGGAGATCTTGCTTTCTCCGTTTGTCTGCTATGTTAAATGGGTTTAACATGAGACAGCTTAAAAAGCACGGAGATCTCCGTTGCTTATTTTAAAGCTGTCTATGTTAAACCCATTTAATAGCGAGACAGTGTTTAAGAGTTATACTAATGGAAAAGTCCGGGCGACCGGACCTTTTTCCATTAGTATAACTCGATTTACAACGGGCACGCTGGCCAATCAGCGTGCACGTTTTGGGGGGGCTCATGGTATAATATAGGTTTTGGTATAGGTCAAGAGCATACATATAGGTTCAGAGTGATGCAAACTTTGGTAAAAAATATAAGAGAAGGTGACCATAATAACAAGTTAGAACTGATGGAGTATGAATGGATCTTGCGTTTGAACACTGATTCTTCTTCTGGTTTAAACACAATGGTTACATTAAAACCAGTTTTGAGGTTAAAGCAAATGTCTCTTAAATAAGCTGCTACTAAGTGCACTTTAACTCTGTATTAATTGCTCTTTGATGTGTTGTTTACTTTTAATAATGTCTGTATTTTAATTGGGGGGGTTATACCACGTGATTTTGTTTCTTTTAGTATGTAAATGGAAGTTTTGACATTTATTTTTATACACTGATGAAGGGATTTGTGTTACCAAAAGCTTTGTTTTATTAAAATAGTGTTTCTACAAGTCCAGCATGTTATTTTGTAACTATTGTATTCACAACACACCAAGTAGTCCGGGACTTAGGAACACACATAGATAGTAATCTGGCCTTTGACCACCATGTGTCTACAGTGGTGAGTAAATCAGTCTATATTGTGCAACTTTTAAACAAAGGTATGAAATCTAAGTCCAAGAAAGTCATTGTTCCACTGTATTTGGCATTCATCAGACCTATCATTGAGTACAATGCCCCATTTGGTATGTACCTAACCAGGCATATCCACAATTGGAACGTCCACAGAGGATTCTCACTAAAAGAATACAGGGTGTATGTAACATGCCCTATGCAGACCACCCAAGGCCCTATCCCTGTATTCTGTTTCTTCAGGCATTTGAGGGGAGATCTATGCCTGGCATACAGGGCATTGTCAGATTCCACTATGATGAATCTCCTGCATATCCACAAAACCAACAGTACCAGAATTACCTATTCTAAAGAATTAAAGCTTGCCTGTGATATAAATAGGACCTGCTGGAGAGATAGGTATGTATCCCAGAGACTACCCCATCTATGGAATGGGCTCCCCATCCATGTGAAGCACAGTTCTTACCTAACCCAATTCAAGTGCAACTTGGACAATTGGATGGGAAACTGAAAATTCAACCCTGGTTTGGCACCTATGTCTCTAATGGATACAGGTAACCTGTAAATGGTTCATCTCCCAGGGCCATGCTTACACTTATCAAGGGTATCAGAACTTGTCAGGGATTTGGGATGCATGGCTAGGCTTAAAAAGGCCCTTGTGGTCATTAGCCTGGTAAACACCTATGAACTTATGACAGGAGAATTGGACAAAAATATGAAGGGCTAGTGGGTAGGATCTGTGTTGGTACCTCTGGAGATTCACTGAATGTATCACCTGCCAGTGAGTGACAATCACAAGTACTCACCAATGGAGCACCAGCAGAATACTAAGGGAAAATTTGCAGGCAAAAGTATTTGCATCTGTAACCACCAATGGTGCTTACCGCTGCACAGAACTGAACGATGCACAAACGCTGTGCTTATGTAGTAAATGAGTGTAAACTGATCTAAACAAATTAAACAATAAAAAAACTCAAAACTGAGCCCTGTTCCCCAACCATCAATCAGATGCATTCTAACTGCACACTCCTGCCACTAGGTTTACAGGGGAACCGTCTTCAACAAAAGAAGGCCTGGTTTAGTGCTCAAGTTATACAAACAGAACAAGATTCAGCAGATATGAATCTAGTCTATGCCACAGCAAACGAAGTACAAAAATTTAGTTCAAATGACTAATGATATGGTAAAAAATGCAGTTCAAAAGTGCAATGAGCAGTGAAAAATTCTACTTATGTTTTGCAGAGATCAACTGATGGCTTGGATTTGCTTAAGCAGAAAATCAGAGCAAACTGATTTAAACAAATTAATCAATAAAGAAGCTCAACACTGAGCCCTGTTCCATCAATCTTCAATCAGATGACATCTAACTGCACATTCCTGCCACTAGGGTGCAGGGGAACCCTCTCCAACAAAAGATGGCCTGGCTTAGTGCTCAAGTTATACAAACAGAGCTAGAGTTAGCAGGTCTGAATCTAGTCTATGCTACAGCAAACAAAGTGCACCAATTACAGGGGAAAAAAGTTTACATAAGCAGCACAATAAGCCTTCAACCAGCAATTCCCAGATCAGAAGGGCAAAAGCTACCCTCTCCTTCCACAAGAGTGTAGGCCACAAACCTTCTTAATATAAAATAACTGGTCTGAACCCCAAGCCCTTAAACCAGAACTGAGACACTTTTAGAATAACAGACACACTAAGTCTTCAACCAGCAATTCCCAACTTGAAAGAATGTAAGATACCTCTCCTTCCACATGAATGTAGACTACAAACCTTCTTAATGTAAAACAACTGGCCCGAAGCCCAAGTTCATAAACCAAACTAAGAGGCTTAGAATAACAGTTACAATTTAATCAGGCTACTAAAAGTAATAAATGCAGCAGAATAAATGCAACTGAACACTTTTAAGAACAAGCAGCAAAAGCAAAATACAGTAATAAAGCAGGAAGAAATAAAAATACAGTAAAAGCAGCTGAATAAAGGGCACTTTTTTAAGTTAAGTGGAAAGGGAGGAAACAGAAGATAATTCAATGTTAATGATCTCTCTGTACTCAGTAGACTGAGCTGATGAGATGGGACCGGGAGGAGTGTCCAAAATCAGATTTGTAGTAGGGGTGGGCACCTCAATTATCATTTACAGTGGAGATGAGAGAAGGACTCCTATAAAAATCAACTACAGATAGGATAATGACCTGAAATATGATCTAACATCCAAAATATTTTCTGTTATTATTATTATTAGACACAAAGGAAGAAAAATATATTACTGATACATATGGAAATTCCTTGACTGATTCTGCCTAACACATACATGCAAAAGCTGATGCATATATATATATATATATATATATATATATATACATACACACACACATATATATATTATATATATACATACACACACACAAATATAAATAATCTGTCTCTGGATCTTCCTCATCTCCCTTTTTTTCTGTATGCCGATCACATGGTACTTTATCACTCAAATAAATCCCTCACAGTGCTATAAACACATATTTAGTCAGACTATCTTCATCTGATTCACTGAATTATTAATTATAAAATCATACTCAGTTTATGTCCTCTCTCACCACATCCATAAACCTTATCTTAGGCCTTTCTCTTTTCCTGTTACCTGGCAGCTTCATCCTTGACATCTTTTTAACAATATACTCTGCATCCTTCCTCATCACATGTCCAAACCAAGGTAATCTTGCCTCTCTGGCTTTGTCTCCAAACCTTCCAACCTGGGCTGACCCTCTAATATACTTATTCCTAATCCTGTCCATCCTCGTCACACACAGTGCAAATCTTAACATCTTCAACTCTGCCACGTCAAGCTCTGACTCCTGCCTTTTTGTCAATGTCACTGTCTCCAACCCGTATAACATAGCTGGTCTCACTACCCTCTTGTAGACCTTCCCTTTCACTCTTACTGGTACTCGTCTGTCACAAATCACTCCTGACACTCTTCTCCACCCAATCCATCCTGCCTGTACTCTCTTCTTCACCTCTCTTCCACACTCACCATTACTCTGAACTATTGATCCCAAGTATTTAAACTCATCCACCTTTACCACCTGTACTCCTTGCATCCTCACCATTCCTCTATCCTCCCTCTCATTCACACACATATATTCTGTCTTAGTCCTGCTGACCTTCATTCTTCTTCTCTCTAGAGCATATCTCCACCTCTCCAGGGTCTCCTCCACCTGTTCCCTACTCTCACTACAGATCACAATGTCATCTGCAAACATCATAGTCCACGGGGACTCCTGTCTGATCTCGTCTGTCAACCTGTCCATCACCATTGCAAATAAGAAAGGGCTCAGAGTTGATCCTTGATGTAATCCCACCTCCACCTTAAATGCATCCATCACTCCCACCGCAGACCTCACCGCTGTCACACTACCCTCGTACATATCCTGTACCACTCTTACATACTTCTCTGACACTCCCGACTTCCACTACAAATCCCTAATCACAACAATACCACTATCAAAAATACTAATTTAAATACTTGTAACTCTGGTTCAATCCTTCTCTCAGCTTCTCCCTAGACTCTGACAGTACAAGACAAAAAATAAACCCACTACTTCTCTGAGCTAACAAAATCTTTCCCTCTTCCTCTCAAAACCCTGCAGAATAGCAAAAGGAAAAGATATTTACTATCCAAAGGTGAATACACCCTTCCCTTAACAGCATATGCCTCAAAACAAAATCACACTCCCATTCAAATACTCACCACTAATATACACAAGTTTATCACACACTGACCTAAAGAAGAAGGGTCTATATTATATAAACGAAACATTAAAATTCGACTCACCTTTGACCAACCCCTGTTTCTCAAAACTGCACAACATCAAACCCTCAAATCATCAATTTCTTTCCAAGGGAAAGAAATCAATAGCCCAAACACACACACCACATTACAACAAACACTATTAAAGTGTGCCCCCCACACCCCCCCCCAACTAAATATACTAACTCCGAGATTGCACTACATTTGGGAAAAGGGCAGATTTAAAAGAACGGCCAACCGATTTCTTTCCCTTGGAAAGAAATCGATGATTTGGGCATTCGACATTGTGCAGCTTCGAGAAATAGGGGTCAATCAAAGGTGAGTCGACATTTTAATGTTTCATTTATATAATATAGACCTAAGAAGAACACTGCTTCCTCTACAGATGGTTGAATTTAAATCATTTGAGTGTTAGTAGCACAAAAAAACAAAGAATATGACCTCACTTTCTGTTTTCTATAGAAAATCATTGACAGTGCAATTTCTAATTATGTGCTAACAATTATTTACTTCTTTTGGGAGAGTTCTCCCTTCTTCGAATTGTTGCGGCTCTGGAAATGGTAAATATAGGTTCAGGTCAGACAATAACAAAGTATTAAGAACCATTGCAGACATCTGAAGTATAGAATTAATATCAAAAGGAGATAGATGGAGAATCTCCTAACAGGTTATGATGCATGAGTCTTACAAAATCTATATTTACCTGTACAGAAATGTCTAAACATTTATATTCTCATGACCAATTTCATGATGTAGCTACATTTGTTACAGGTAAACAAAGATGAATTATTTCTGAACATTGCTAAACATTTCACAAAGAGAAGGTTTCCAGAATAAGTCCTTGGATAATAAGTACTCTGAGCAAAATTATCATACATTTCCACATTTTTATTTTCTTGTTTCCAATTCCACCCAAAAGGGATTTAAAACAGACATAGAAGGACAGATTAAAATGTCGTTTAGCAGCATGAGGAAGATCTAAATACTCTACAGTTATAAACCTGAAATTTTTGTATAATTATATAACTGCTTATTAGCTTTGAGTAGTCACATTGAGAAACTATTCATAAAACCTGCAAGAAAGACCCAGATGAGCTAGAATCATCACCGTGTAACACCTTAAATCTCAGGTAGTTTTTTCTGAATGGTTTGTCTGTATGACATTTCTAAACATTGACTTGGATAATATCTGGGATATTTTGCAGGCTCACTAATGCTTTTGGACTTCAGGGGTGATTTTTCAGCTCTGTGTTTCTAAAGTAAACCCAAAACAATCCACTTATGCTGTGCTGATTTGGTAAAAAAAAGGCCAAATTATGAGTGTCTACAGCCAGTGGATTTTGGCTTTATTGGTAAGAAGTTATGGGCATTCAGAAACCATCTAGCTAAAACATTGTTATATCTTTAAGAGATCATCTGCATATATACCATGAGCCTCCACTACAGGAGAATTAAGGTATTATGCACTAAATATTAGGGTCTACTTTAGTTTAGGGAATGATCAGATGATGGAACGCTGTTAGTTTGAACACTAAATGTCGAACCGGCAAAATAGCGAATGGCCGGAACAGTGAATTTTTTCCCAGGGAAAGAAATCGTTGGGCCGGCTGGGTTGTGCCGTTTCCTTCACTGTAGTTCAATCTTGGAGTTGGTATATTTAAGTAGGGGGGTGGGGGGTAAAGCCCCCCTACTTCATCTAATGTTTAGTGTTTTTTTTTTTTTTTTTTGGGAACAGCGATTTTTTTTCCCCTGGGAATAAATTGCTGTTCTGGTTGTTCGCTGTTTTGAGTTTTTGTGCTTTAGGAGTCGATATAACAACGTTTGATCATCTGATCGTTCATTATTATAATGTAGACCCAAATATTCTAGTCTAGAGTATACACTGGAGCAAATCACTCACTCTGAGAGCAAGTCTTTTGGACTTTGGCCCCCAGTGAAAGCCTGTATATATTGCAGACCCTATACTGAAGTAAGTCACTTACTATTCTGAAAGCCTAGTTCTTTGTGTATCAGGCTTACACCAGAGTAAGTCAATTACACTGATAAGAATTCTTTTGGAATCTGGCCTTATCGCAAGTAAAATATTTATTTACTTTCTATTTATCCTTTGTTGACAGGATATTCCCACTAGGCTATTGGCCCCTTTTCAGGGGAGACCCAAGGTGGTATTTATATTACTAGTGGAAATTCAGCCAGGGTATTGGAGAGCTTCCCTTACACTTTTTGATAGATGTCATGGGATCTTTTACATCCATCAACTCCAACAGATGGGACCTTGGTTTAATATCTCATCCCAAAGCTGACACTCAAGAGTGAAGCAGCCCCTAATAGTGCACTGCACTGTCAGCAACCAATCACCTGAAATAGGAATGGAACCCACAGCCTTCTGATCTTCCAGCACCAAAGGCAAGTGTACTACCTGTTGCACCACTGACACTGTGATAACATAATAAAATATGATACTTCATTAATTGTCTCCATCTACCTCAGAATTGAAAGCCATTAGAACTCAATAAACAATCTGACAATTCATTAGTTTCTTATCAAACTATGGGTTTCACTGTGATATAATTCATACAAGCAACTGTCTCCCAGTCCATCTTAAATGTATTTAATTTATCTTCTTAGCCTCTGATCTACATTTATACAGATGACTGAGAAAACAATCTTTAATAGCTATAGCACTTATCAATGCAACAGAAGTAAGGGTATAGATGTGGAATGCTGATATGGTCTTGTAGAAGAACAAGCATAAAGATACAATTAAATACTCCACAGAACCATGGATTACTTGGTCAATAGAATAACTCAAATCTGTAAAGATCCCTGGCATTTTCTAGGCTTCATAAATGAACTAGAGAGTTTGATGAAAATGTCATTTGTGTCACTGCTGATGGAAATAATTTGTATTCAGTAATGCCACATACCCCAGGGTTGCAATGGTTTGAAGAGCAGTTAAAGAGATAGCAGAAATGGACACAGATAAAATATGTGTGGCAGTAACCCTGACGGAGTTGGTATTAAAAAACAATTTCATATATTTTGACAAGGAACATTTTAGACAAGCTACAGGTGTAGCTATGGGTGCTGCATGCACCCCAGCTTTTTCAAATTTGATCATAGCCTACTGGGAGGAAAATTATTTACTTAAAAGTGAATTTAGTAATTCCTGATCAGGCTACATATGTTTGACGTTTTTATTTTGTGGAGAGACACTACTGATAAATTAAGTACATTTTTGGAATTTATCAATAAAACTGTGGAGATTTTGAAGTTTAGTTATACAATTCAAACTGAAAGTTTCAACTATTTAGATGTGGAAATAAGAAAAGCTAGAGCACAAGCTAGATTTGTTTCTACTATTTACAGAAAATCTATTTTGTCCAACAATTACCTCTGCTTTCATAGTTGTCACCCTGCATACCAGAAAAAGGCTGTAGTAAAAGGGCAGCTAGTAAGGTTGGCAAGAATGGTGTCAGATTTCGATACCTTTCTTGTAGAGTGTGAGGTATTGTTGGGTATGTTTTCTAGGAGAGATTACCCCCCCCCCCCAAGTATTTTTAACAGAAATTAGGGATGAAGTAGTGTTCCAGGGAACACATGGTATTTGTTGTCCTATAATGAGTGCAACAGTAATGCACATAATATGGACAAAAACAACACTGGAACTTTAAAGGTTAATCATAATAGAGTATTTATTTCGACATTCAACTTAGATAGTAAAGCCAAAGGTGATTGGCTGATAAAGAACTGGGAGATCTTTCAAGTAGATAATACAATTATTAAGAAAGTAGGTAATAATCCCATGTTGGTTTATAAGAAAAATAGGTCATACAAAACATTATTATAGAGTTCTAGAAAAAATCAACCAGTTAGTAACAGACCCCTAGGAATGTTTAAGTGTGGCCATTGCACACAATGCAAAAACATTCTGGTAACTAGTAGTGTCATAATTAGAAATAAAGAATATTTTGTCATAGGGCATTATTGTTGTGAGTCAAAAATGTGGTATATGGAACTTTGTGTTCTAAGTGTCCTGCTTTTTATACAGGGAAAACCCAGAGGATGCTTAAAATTGAATTTATGAACACATGCAAGATATACAAAAATCGAAGGCCACAAATGCCATTTTCAGACACATACAAGAAAATAAGGATCACAGTTTTGCTTTTGTAGTTATGGACCAACTAACAAAAGATAAAAGAGGTTTTGTTATAGCTTTACATCTTAATAAATGTGAATTAAAATGGCAAATTTTAGTTAATGCAATGTGTTTTCCAGGTTTGACCAAATCAAGGGCTATTCTGTTTTAAAGTTGAAATGCTATGAGGCTACATAGTTGATTATTTCTATTTTTATCCTTGTGTATGGTTTTACTTTGCAATCAGTTTAATCGGTAGGATGGGACTAACACTGTATCATGTGATTTTAATTATGTATAAAAGAAGTGTCATTAATAACAAATTTAGTTCTGAGGAAGTTCTATGTGATGTACAGAACAAAAGCTCTAAACTTGTCCTAATAAATTTTGAATTCGGAATACTGTTGCCTCCTTCTTGGTACCACAGAATTTAACAGTATAACGATCAATGATAACTGAAAAGTGCTTGGTCAAGCAAAAAAACTGATAAAAACAAAAAAACACTACCACAGTCAGAAAACACCACGGCAATTTAGAGTAAACCTTCTTTAATCAATGCTTTCATCAACAAGACTTCATCAGAAATATAAAACACTTACATAAAACACTCTTTAAATACCCTAAGCATTATTAGAACACAATTAAGTCCTCCAATTAAACCAATTGAATCAATTGAATAATTACAATTCAAAATAACATATTTAATAATCAACTTAATTCACTTTTTAACATAACCTCTACGGTTCTTTAAAAAACATTTAATATTAATCACATCATTCAGTCCTAGTGTTCTGTCTACCCTTAAATTTATTTGCCATTTGGTTTCCCTTTGTTCCAAATAATTTTTAAAATGACCACCCCTTAAACTCAATTTTCCCTGCTCTAAAACAGAAAATAAAATTTTATTAAAACCTATACATTCTATACTGTGTCTGTAAAGAGCATTCTTACTATCCTTGCTTTTTATACTATTCATATGTTCTCTAATCCTAATGTATAAACATCTAGTAGTCATGCCTATATAACATTTTTGGCATTTGCTGCAGACTGCTATATAAACAACTCCTTGACTTTTGCATGAAAAAACTCTCTTAGCTGGGATAATATAAGAAATATGAGGCAGCTCAACATATGGTCCCTTTAAGATGTACCTACACATACTGCACCCATGACATTTGTACATCCCATATGGTCTGTAAGTGGCTGTTATATCGGTGGTTACAAGATCCCTACCTTTCTCTAACAAATTCTTAAGACTATGGTCATTCCTATACACAAATCTAGGCCTTGGTCCCACTACTTTTAACAACTCATGGTTCCCTTCAACTATTTTCCAATTTCTTTCGATAACATTGCGAATAATGCCCATATCTATAGTCATGGATATGTCGAAACATAAATGCCTTTTTTCAGATTCCATCTTATCATTTGTTTTAGGAATGTCTTGAGTGCTTTTCTCAAAATAGTCCTCTAAGTAATCTTTTCTACTTTAAATGCATTTGTCCACCATGAATATCTGAACCATTATCTACTGGCTTCAAAATGATTCAATTTTGATTCTTTAAGAAATTAGACTTTCTTTGTATTACAGAACTAGTTTTTCAAAATTATTGCATATAAAGTGTTTTTTTTTTCTTACTGCATTGTCAATAAGTATTAATTTTATTCCACTTTTTGTAGTTATATTGCAGTGTCTTTGTATCATTGTACATTTGTACCCCAGTCACGGCTAAGACAGGACCAAGCACAAGTTCACCTAGCCCATTAACAAATTTATTTATTTATAACTGGGGTAGAGCACTGACACAAATGGCCAATTTCGGTCTCAGCCTGGTTATAATAAATAAAATAAAATTAATATTTTACTTATAAATTATATTAAATTATAATTGTACTTATTTATACTGGATGGCGTAGTGGTGCAGCGCTAGTGTTGTCACCTCACAGCAAGAGGTTCTTCGGTTCGATTCTCAGCTGGGGTACCTTCGATGTGGAGTCTGCATGTCCTTCCTGTGTTTGTGTGGGTTTCCTCTGAGTGCTCTGGTTTCCTCCCACATTACAAAGACATGCATCTGGAGCTTTTCTCCCCCGGCCTCAGCTGAAAATTGGCTTTGTTCCAAGTCAAACTTTCCCAGAAAATAGTAAAATAGTACCCAAACATTTGGACCACATAAAAGTCTTGATGTACTTTCATGTTATTTTGAGATAATAATAGTCCTCCACCACTGACATGTCAGTCATAGGACTACTTCCCTAGTACCTGACAATCTCCCATCTGAATATAATAAACTAGATACCCATGCACAAGCCTTCCAGTATTCATCTTAATAAACTGCTACATCAAAGAATCTTACATGCCATCTTCACCCCACCCTAACTATGCATCTGTTCCATTATACCTTCCCATTTATCAGAGCAAATGAACCAAACCTTAAGAGAATTTATTTGTGAACATTAGACAATAGAAGCACGATCACCCCTACAAAAAAATAAAGACTAGGATGACACACCAGAATATTTACCTATAATGATTGCCAGCTACATTTCTAAGTGTTATGCTTTCTTTATCCTCATAATATAAGTAAAGTTAGTCCATCTCCCTCATTGCATTAGGTTATCAGATATTTTACACTCTGCTCCAATGTCACTCTTACATATTAATTCCATTAACAAAGGCACTATGGCTTCCCTGTATGTAGAAGATGTATAATTTACTGATCTCTATCGCTCCAGTCCTGTTTCCTTGATGATTCATTGCCACATCAGGTTTGCTGTTATTATATTTGAACTGTAAGATCACAGTTCATTTTTATACTTTTTTCACTCTATGAAGCATTCTTTTTTCTCCAGACATGTATGTGACCATCTAGTTAGTACATTTAACTAAGGGTGGCATAGGGAAAGCCCTTGTGTGAGGTGTAAGGGGACCCAACCCCTACAAAAGTAGAGCTTTAAGTCTTGCTTTGTGAAGATGTTTTTTGATAACTTGTGATTAGGCAATTTACTTTGAGGATTTTTGATTATTTGTTCATAGCAGAACTGTGTTATATGTGTTTATTAGGCTAGGAAAATAAATAAGTTTCTAATAGAATTACTTTATACCAAACTACAACAACGTAGATATTAAAATTCCAAACACAAAGTCCCTCACTCCACTGTTTCTGCAACCTTCCTGGTTTTAAATGCTAAAACATTTGATAAATTAAACGGGCTATGTACAAATATATACAGAGATGTTAGACAGATCCATATACTTATACATGTGTGTGAACGAGTATGTGTGTGTGTGTGTGTGTGTGTGTGTGTGTGTGTGTGTGTGTATGTATGCAGTATTTTATCTATCTGCAGTTTGTCTAAAATCATAATGCTGAAGCCACAATGTTAAAGATGAAATGGATGATTTCTCAATTAGTCTGAGACCAGAATTTTGACTACTGTAATCGCAGTTCCTGTTTTTATGATGTACCTTATATATGCTAACTTCAAATACACTGTACCTTGAAGTAAGGGGCATACCTCTCAACGTCTTAGAGCAAGAAATCTGGACAAAGCCATGAATAATGGGGGGACAAAGGCCCAAAATTAGGGTAAATTTTTAAATATTGCTCCTACAAACTTAGAAAGTTGTCACAATAACAAGTTTGGTTTCACATTAGTATGAAATTTCTGAAGGGTATGAAATCTGAAACTCAAATGCCTGTCATTATTTTCTGACTGTAATCTTTAATGAATTGTCAATGATTTGCTAGAAAACCACGATATATGAAAAATGGACCAAAATATGAGTCAAAAATCTATATATTCTGCACAAATCTGTATAGTTGAGAGGTATGGAGAGGGGATAATCAGAAATACCATAATGTCAAATAATCTCCCTCTATGTCCTTAAGTGTTTTTAGAGCAGGTCAGTTAAACATTGTGGTGTTGAGACCCATAACTAGGGTTGGGGGAAGGAGATGGCTGCCCTATGCACAAAGTGTTAGGAAGTACAATCAGAAGTTGCCTGTGGGGCAGTAGTGCAGAACAGCCATTCAGAAATAAATCCAAAACAGTAACAAAAATTCCTCCCAAACCGGCATTAAATCACTATATATAGAAGTAACTTTATTAAAACAGAAGGTTAGCACTTTCGCAGAGTAACCTCTACTTCAGCAGACCATGACAGAACACAAAGTCTAGGTACTATTTAAAATAAAAACTCGAACAATCACAGAAAGTTCAGCAATCATGTGATGATATTAATAAAAAAAACCTCCCAATCAATAAAAGCAGCCTACCATTTGTTAAAGACATAGCAATAAAAACAATATTTCCATCATCAAATATGAAGATTTGTTAAACTTATTCTAAACACAGTAATAAATCATAAAAAAAACATCGAGCAGTCTCTATATGTTGCTTCAAACCTGACCATAAACATAGATAAATGCATTACATGTAGAAACAGAAAGAATATCAGGAACTTGCTTGAATGTACAGGTGTAACAAAAATAAAAAAACATAATAAATGTCATGCATAAGCTCTGCACTCTCACTAAAAGCAACATCACAAACATTTCGACCTATTAAAACTAGATATGCAGTTGTATACATTCAGCAAAGAAAAAAAATATTCTAATGGAAAACTAAGGTAGAAACAAAAGCTGTATAAAAGTTCTTGTATAACAAATAAAAAGACAACACTGCACATCAGTATGAACAAGAAACAAAACAGAAAAAAAAAGAAATTTTATGTATCGAGACCTATCACTGTCACAATGGTCTTAAAACAGGTTTAAGGGAGACCCTCTCATTTAAACCTTGTTCAATATAAGCTTTCATAAGTTCATAGGTTCATACTAGGCTATCTGCCCTAAGGCATTTATAAGCCTAGCCAGAGTGTGTGTGGCTTTCACCACCCCTTAAGATGAGAATACTGTACCCATTAGTTTGCTGTGCCTCTGTCCAGCAGTGACACAGAGATGAGTTTTTCAGCAGTAAAATCCATCTCTGTTCACATACTTCAGTTCTATTCTTCTTATCAATTTCCCTAGGATTGCAACTCATTAACTCTAACACAAAAATCTCAAAGTCATGGCTAGTTCCTTTCAACATAATGTGCCTAGCTAAAGCACTAGTGTTTTTACATCTGGCTATATCATTCATGTTCCAGAATCCTATCCTTAAACAACCTATTGGTCTTCCAATTTGGAAGGCACTGCATGTGCAACAGCTAGCAAAATATACAAGGTCCTTGTTTTTGCAATCAGAATAAAGTCTAAATTGATGGTGACACCAGAAATATTATGTCTAACGAGGTACATGTAAATATGTAATCACAAGCCTTACAGTTATGGCATCTAAAGGTCCCCTTCCTTTTTGACTCCGGTATCACAGAGGTGTTATAGTTCCTATAGCATAATTGTCTTTTTAGGGACAAATTATTTCTAAAGTGGAACTTCGGTTCAGAGTCAATGACCTGTCTAACCAGGATTTGCTAGTAAAATAGCCCAATTCTTCCGCAGCACGTCACAAACTAGCCCAACATCACTGGAGTATGTAAACGTAGGTCTATTGGTAACACAATGCTGTGAAGGTGTAGAATTATCACATCTGTGTTCAGCTCTCCAGATATAAATGACAATACTGTATTTTCTGTCATGGCTGAAGTGCTTTGAGTGAGGTATTGTAATTGCAGCAAGTTGCTTGTTTCACTTGTAGCATTTTGCTATACTTTCAAGCACAGCACCTGTTTTTTTTTTCTTGTTTTTTTTTTTTGGTACAGAAAATTTTTTGTCCTCAACTTTAAGAGAGGACATGAGGATGTATTTTTTTCTTTTGCTCCTCAACTTTGAGTTAGGGGGGTTGCCAACAGGATAAATACACAGACACCAGGTAAGCTATGAGTGGTCTTCATATAGTATGATCATTAGACATTGTGCTCTCAAAATTGTGCATTTAGATATGACTGTGTTAGGTAATATTACAGTAAACCTTTCTCTCTCTCTCTCATATACACACACACACACACATATATATATATATATATATATATATATATATATATATATATAAATATATATATATATATATATATATATATATAGGTCCACTTCACATGACTGAAAGCTCAAAATACTGAAATTCATTTGACTGAGTCCACAATGTCAAATGTTCAAAATACTGAAAACTCATTTGACTGAATTCCAGAGTACTGAAAACTTGACAGTGGCTGTCCTCCACTCAGCTAGGACAAAGCCAGTACTCAAGCTTTGGTTGAATAGGCTGCCTAATGGTGCTGCAAGTTCCTGCCTGAATTCATGCAGAATGCAGCCTGGGATGTTATCAGGTCTCATAGAGGCTGTATTTTTTTGCCTTTGAGAGAGCAGTGATGACCTGTTCCCTAGATATAAGGGAAGGGGGCACGTACTGAGGATGTCCTGATTTACTGATGGGAGTACAGAGGGGTAAAGGTTTCACTGAATCTGTCAGCCAGCAAGTTTGCTATATCTATGGCATTTGTATATGTGGGGTCCTTGACCACCAGTTCTGAACAGATCTGGATGCTTCCTTTGAGGTTGTGGACATATGTGAAGAAAGCCTTATGATCGTCTCTAGCAGATGTGGCCAAAATGGACTCAAAGTTTACTTTGGAGGCTTTCACTAGTGTTCTTATTTGCTTGTTCAGGCTAAGGAGACATTGCTTCTAATTGGGCACCTGCTCCTTCTTGGGCTTCAACAACACTTTTTTCCTTTTATTATAGAGTTTATTTATTGCAGATGTCCACCAAATAGGTTTACTCTTCCTTGGGAAGATGATTTAGTCCTTTTGGGTATTCCTGATTCCATGCATCTATATAAATGCTCCTATAGTGCTTTGGTGTAGTTTTGGATATTGGTGCCAGTTCCCACAGAGAGGGAGGGGGCTTTGAAGCTGTTTATACCATCCCTCAGGAGGCTGTAATCAGCTTTTGAAAAATGTTTATGTCTGATCCTAGTTAGAGGGGAGTTGGGGGAGATAGTGACTTTGAAAGTGACCACTTTGTGGTCGGATCTTACCAGGGAGGATGATACTATATGGATGCTGCAGTGGTTACTCATGTTAGTTAATACCAAGTCCAAGATATTATCACATCTTGTGGGGGTATCGACTAGCTGTTCCAAGGCATTTGCATTGACAAAATCAAGGAATCGCTGGGCATTTGTGCTCTGGCATGAGTAGTTCTTCCAATCTATATTTGGGAAGTTAAAGTCACCCAGGATCTGGGTAAAGGGTTGAATCTTGATAGATTCTAACAGGCCCAAATAGGTGGATTGGGCATCTTGAGTCAGATTTGGGGGCCAGTAGCTAGCTATAATTTGAATAGGGGTCTTGTCAATGGTTAACTGTACCTGGAGTGTCTCCTGTGCCTCATACTGTTTGACCAGCCTCGAGGTGTGCGTGTCTTTAATGTATATTGAAACTCCACTTCCTTTGGCTTTACTACCCATAGTTTGGGGTCTGAATGTATGATAGGATGAGTAATCAGGTAAGGATGGGGTGCTCTTTGCAGCTTTGAACCGGGTTTCTGTGACTGAACCGATGTCAGCATTTTCCAGGGTTAGGAATGCTTGCAATGAGTTCAGTTTCATGTTTAGACTACTAGCGTTTAGCAGTATAACCTTTAATGTGTGTTTTGTTGAAATTTGAATTTTGGTAGTTTAGCCTCATCATTTTTCATAAAAAAAGGCACTAAAGGTGAGGCAAGAGCCTTTGCCAGAAGTCTGAAGCCCAGGTGAGACAGTTGCAGGCACTGGGCCCCCTGGAAGGACACCAGAAACTAAACCAATTGTTAAAGTCATTCATTTTCTGTTTGTATTGAAGCATCATTCTGGGTGATGGCAAAATGCTGTTTAAGGCTAAGGACATACCTGCCTGGAACACATAATCAGTGAGCTCAATCATGTCTCTCTTCATATAGTCCAGAGAGGTACATCTCGAGTCATTCACCTCAACATGGACTATGACAGAGTCATAACAGTACCTGTTGTTTTGTGTGTGCATGTGATATGGTGGATTCTGGCACCTGAAAGACAACAAACTGTGACTTTCTCCTTATCCAGCCTGGTGAGAGACACATCTGTGTGTCTCACAGTGGAGTTCCCTATGACAAATATGTTGGGTTTATGGTGAAGCCTTAGTGGCTGTGAGGGACAGGTGTGTGGACTATGCATGGTATATGGTGTGGAGGGCTGTGGAGATTGCATGTGTTTTTGTCTTGGAGGTCTCCTTTGTTTGGGTATGTTTATGTGGAGGACCTCTGCATATGTAGGTGTGTGTTATGTAGGTGTGGGTGGTGTTTGAGGTGTAGTGATTGTGTTGACAACCTTTTAGGTGCCAGATATACAGTCTTGAAGGGGGAGAGAGCTTGGACTCTAGATTCCTAATGTAATTGCATCTCTCTCCTTCCTAGGTGGTATTAGTAGATGGTTGTACACGTATATGAAGCAGTTGCTAGACTGTCTCAGAATGCCCATATCCACCAGACTGGCAAGAGAAACTGTAGGAAATTGTCCATGCATATTTGTCAGAATCTGAGGGAGAAAGGCCAGCGAGAGCTAAGGGGTGGGCCTAAAGCCCAAGTGCTCAAACCAAAACTAATTGGATGGGAGAAAGGAAATTCACTCCAGGGATCACGTCAGTTGCCCTGCTAGACTCAGTTGTGAGACACACCAATGTCCTCCTCACCAGGCTCGACAAGGAGAAGGTCACGATCAGTTGTCTGTCTGGTGCCAAAATGCGTCACATCACGCACGCACTTAAGTCTCTCTACAACAAGAACAAGTATGACTCTGTCATTGTCCATGTTGGTGTGAATGATTTGAGACTTACCTCACTGGACTATAAGAAGAGAAACATGATTGAGCTCTCACAGTATGTGCCCCAGGCAGGTATGACCCTAGCCCTAAGCAGAATCTTACCTTCACTAAGAAGTTACCACAATACCAACAACAAATAATTGACTTCAACAATTGGCTTAGTTTCTGGTGTCATTCCAATGGGATCCAGTATCTGTCTGCCTGGGATGACATGGTTGACAGGCCTCAATGCTTTGCCAGAGATTGCATCCACCTGTCACCACTGGAATTCCGGATCCTGGCCAAGGCTCTCACTTCCCCATTGTGCCTTTTTTAGGCAATGTCCCAAAGACAAATCTTCCAACATAAAATATCTGTCAAAAAGCAAATTGAAGGTCATGCTGCTTAATATTAGGAGCCTTAACTTGAAAATGCACTCACTGGAGGCTCTCTTTGCACTGGAAGATGCCGATGTCTGTACAGTCATGGAAATCTGGTTCAGGGCTGCAGAGAGCACCCTTGTCTTACCAGGTTATACCTCATTCCACACATTCTGATCCCAAAATGGGGTCAGAAAGACTAAGAGAGGTGGAGTCTCTATCTTCATTAAGGCAAGACACACCTCCAGACTGGTTTGCCAGCATGATGCACTGGAACTACTCCAGGTGCAACTGACAGCAAGACACCTATCCAAGTTATAGCCAGCTATAGACCACCTTCCATGACTCAGGACACCCACTCCTCTTACCTGGACCTACTTGACTCCATCAAGGTACCCCCTAACATGCTGATCCTTGGTGACTTCAACTATCTCACCATAGACTGGGTGAACTATTCCTGCACTAATGCACTCACTCAACGATTCCTTAACTTCATTAATTCTAATGCACTAGACCAGCTCATCTCATCCCCCACAAGGGGAGATAACATTCTGGACTTAACACACGTGACTGCTGCACTACTCCCATAGTATTTATTCCCTGGTGAGATCAGATCATCGGACTGTTTTAATCAAAGTTTTTATTTCATCCCACCCCCCACCCCCAGCCATAATCAAGCTAAAAAACTTCTCAAAAGCTGACTACAACTTCCTAAGGGAGGGTATCTGTAACTTCACACCACTGACCCCCTCAGAAGATACAGACAATTATGCTGAACAGTACACCAATGCAGTATACAAGCACCTGTACAACTGCATGGACTCAGCCATACCCAGCAGAACTAAAACTTGCTCCTCAAGGAATCACAAACCTGTTTGGTGGACATCCTCTATCAACAGGCTTTACAACAAAAGGAAGAAACTGTTGTCCAAGGGTAAAAAGGAACAAATTCCAAATTGGAAAAACTCCCACCTTAGCCTCAATAAGCAAATTAGATCATTAGTGAAAAATTCCAAAGCCAATTATGAATCAAAACTAGCCTCCAAAACAAAGAGAAATCACAAAGCCTTCTTCAGCTATGACAGGAACCTCCATGGTAAAGCCCAGGTTTGTTCCAAATTAGTTTAACAGTATAATTTACACTTATCCTGTTGACTTAGCCAATCTGCTAGCAGATAGGTTCAGCACAAGCTTCACCCCCCATCCCCCCAAGGTGCTTTTGACATCGATAATTGCCCCACACCTCACATCTCCATAGATCAAGTGTCAAAGGCCCTATCCAAGGCAAAGAACACAGCTTCCATGGGACCTGATAGTATCCCAGGCTGTATTCTGCAACATCTCCAGCAATAACTGGCGTTGCCATTGAGCACCCTGTTCAACCACAGCTTAAGTACAGGCTTCATTCCAGCAGAGTGGAGAACCGCCATTGTCATCCCATTGCACAAAGTTGATGTCACTACTGACCATAGAAACTATCGCCCCATTAGCTTGACAAGTCTAATCTGTAAAGCCATGGAGTATATTATTATGGATCTCATAAACAAGGACATAAGCAATCTCCAAGCACTTGACCTCACCCACTTTGGATTTATCAAGGGCAGATATTGCCTGTTGAACCTGGTTGACTTCTTGGAGACAGTCACCAATGCCCTGGATGAGGGAAAGTCTGTACATAGATCTTACTTTTTCTTGGCCAAGGCCTTTGACACAATTCCCCACTCAGGCATCATCAAAAAGCTAACACAACTTGGCATAAATCCCTATCCCATGAGGTGGGTGACCAACTGGCTCACTGACAGGATCAAATAGGTGCCTCCACCTTCAATAGCAGACCTCTCACTAGTGGAGTTCCCCAGGGATCTGTCCTGGGACCCCTACTGTTTGGTATCTACTTCTCAGAGGTCCAGGCAAAGACAAAAGGCCTGCGGCTGACCAAGTTTGTGGATGACTGTAAGTTGGATGCTGTCATTGACTCCCCAAATGATGTTAACATACTGCAAGTGGGTCTCACAGCAACTAATGACTGGTGCCAAAGTCATGGTCTCAAGCTAAATGCAAAAACATGTATCATCATACCATTCGGCAAAAACACGGCTCCTACTGATTACCACATCAACGGCAACCCCCTAAACACACAACCTGTGGTGAGAGACCTGGGTACTTAGGTTGATAATCTCACATTCGATCCTCATGTAGCGGCAGTGGTCAGAAAAGCCTTTTACTTGGTTCATCTCATAAGTAAAGGGATTCCATACAGAAAAAAAGGAGGTTATCACCTCTCTATACTCCTCCCTCATTAGATCAATAATTGAGGATAATGCACCATTTGATATGTACCTCTCCAAACATCTGCACCAACTTTAAAGGCCATAGAAATACCTTACAAAGAGAATCCATGGCCTCCAACACCTGCCCTGTGTGGATAGGCTCAAATCACTATCACTCTACTTGGTATGATGCAGATTGCTGAGAGGGGATCTGTGTCTTGCCTACAAGGCAATCTCGGACCCTGCCCTACTAGATGTGCTCCATATCTGTAAGTCTAACTCATCACGCATTACCCGCTTGAAAGATCTGAATCTAGTATGCAACATCAACAAAACCTGCTGGAGAGACAGGTTTGTCTCCCAGAGGCTGCCTCATCTCTGGAATAAACTTCCTATACATGTCAAACAGTGTACCTTGCTGACACTCTTCAAGCACAACCTTGATGAGTGGATGGGAAACCACAAATTTGTCCCAGGGGTTCCACTGTGTCCCTCACTGACAGGAGCAACAGGTGCTGACTGAGGTTTCTTTTTGGGGATAAACTCTTGGCTAGGCTTGTAAGAGCCCCAGGGCCATTAGCCTAGTGACCTCCAATGATCCTATGTGTCCATGGTAGTGAGGAAATGCTTCTATGTGGCTCAGCTTATAAGTAAGGGCATGGCATCCAGATCTAAGGATGTCATTGTACCACTGTACTTGGCCCTCATCAGACCAATAATCAAGTTCAATACACCCTTTGACAGGTACCTTGCCAGGCACCTGCAGCAGCTGGAGCATCCTCAGAGGTTTCTCACCAAAAAAAAAATACATGGTATAAACAACATGTCATATGCCGACTGATTAAAAGCCCTATCACTGAATTCCGTTTCCTGCCTATTACTGAGGGGTGATCTATGATTGACCTACAAGGCAGTCTCTGACCCAACCCTGATGGAAATGTTGCATATTCACAAAACTAACTGCAAGAGGGTTACCCAATCCAAGGATCTAAACCCGATCTCTGATATGAACAGATCATGATGGAGAGACAGATATGTCTCCCAGAGATTGCCCCTCCTCTGGAATAAGCTTCTTATTCATATGAAGCAGAGTCCTTCTGTGACCATCTTCAAGCTCAATCTGCGCCAATGAATGGGAAATTGCAAATTCACTCCTGGAGTAGCAATCATGTCCCTTATGGACAGAGGCAGTCTGTAAAAATTGTAAAAGCCATGCTTGCTGACCCTTGTTATCTTTCCACTAGTAAGAGAAATTTGGGTAAAATCTGTGTAAAACTAGCTAGGCTTGTAAGGGCTCTTGAGCCATTAGCCTAGTAATCTCTTATGAACCTATGAGCATATTCATACCTCTCAAAAATCCCTGATTTTTGCCTAATATTTTTGCCGTTTCCTTCATAAAAGTTTTGATTTTTTTGGTAATTCACTGAAGATTACAGCAAGTCAGTATCACAGTTTCATAATTATTTTTCAGAAAATTATTTATACAACAAAACAAGTTGATCTAATGACTTTTAAAAGAATTACAGTAATATTTAAAAAATATCCCTGTGTTTGCTCTCCCCCTGTCCATTATTTCTTTTTACTTTGTTCAGAATTCTTGAGTAAAGAAGTGAAGTGTCGGAGTACTGGTTGCATAAGTGTGCACATCCTTAAACTATTACTTTGTTGAAGTACCTTTTGATTTAATTGCAGCATTCACTGTTCTGGGGTTGGAGTCTATCAGCATTGCACATCTTGATTTGGCAATATTTGCCCACTCTTCTTTGCAGAAGTGCTCCAAATCTGTCAGATTGTGAGGGTATCTATTGTACCTCTTCAGGTCACCCCACAGATTTTCTATTGGATTTAGGTCTCGGCTCTGGCTGGGCCATTCCAAAACTTTAATTTTCTTCTGGTGAAGCCATTCTTTTGTTGATTTGGATGTATGCTTGAGGTCATTGTCATGTTGAAAGGTGAAATTCCTCTTCATATTCAGCTTTCTAGCAGATGCTTGAAGGTTTTGGGCCAAAAGTGACTGGTATTTGGAAATGTTCATAATTTCCTCCACCTTGACTAAAGCCCCAGTTCCAGCTGAAGAAAAGCAACCCCAAAGCATGATACTGCCACCACCATGCTTCACCGTGGGGATAGTGTACTTTTGGTGATGCGAAGTGTTTTTGCGCCAAACATGCCTTTTGGAATTGTGGCCAAAAAGTTCAACCTTGGTCTCATCAAACCAAAACACATTTTCCCACATGCTTTTGAGAGACTTGATGTATTGTTTTGCAAATTTTAGCTGGGCCTGGATGTTTTTCTGTGTAAGAAAAGGCTTCTCTCTTGCAACCCTACCCCATAGTCCAGACATATGGAGAATACGGGAGATTGTTGTCACATGTAATACACAACCAGTACTTGCCAGAAATTCCTGTAACTCCTTCAGTGTTGCTGTACATCACTTAGCAGCCTCCCTGACCAGTTTTCATCTTTGTCTTTTCATCAATTTTGGAGGGACGTCCAGTTCTTTGTAACATCACTGTTGTCCCATATTTTCTCCACTTTTTGATGACTGTCTTCACTGTGTTCCATGGTATATCCAATGCTGTGGAAATTTTTTTGTACCTTTCTCCTGACTGATACCTTTCAACAATGAGATCCCTTTGATGCTTTGTAAGCTCTCTGCAAACCATGGCTTTTGCTGTAGCAGGCAACTGAGTAAATGTCAATCCTACTAGGACAGCTGAACTTTATTTGGGGTTAATCAGAGTCTCTTTAATTGATGGCAGGTGTGTACACAAGAAGACTGAATGCTGTAATTAAATCAAAAGGTACTTCAACAATGTATTAGTTTAAGGGTGTGCACACTTATGCAACCAGCGTATTGTATGTTTTTTATTTTTATATTTTTCCCCAAACAGATTTGTTTGTTTTTCAATGGAATTGTACAGGTTATAGGTCACATTAAAAGTGGGAAAAGTTTTGAAATGATTTATTGTGGTCTAATTTTTTTATATCACATAAAACTGGCATTTTAACGGGTGTGTGTAAACTTTTTATATCCATTGTAAATGGATGAAGGTTTCAAAAACATGGGCTGAAAAAATAAAGTACCTATTGAATTTGGACAGGCAAGAGTGGGTCATTATTTACCAAACATGATGAAATACAACACAAAAAAAATAGCACCAAAGCACCAAATTGCTTCACCACAAACGAAAAACAGGAATCCAAGCAGTCAGACAGTTTATTTCTCTAGCACCTCGGCCACAATCAGCCTTCAAGGAGTAACAACTAATACATTTTACACAGTATATATACATAATCGGCTACAAATTAATGAACAATCAATTATTTAAACTAATTAAAATTTAAAGTCACATAATGCAATTTAAAGAATACTTTTCCAACAAAATTCCACATTCAAACTTTTAGGCATCAAAGTATTGTATTTTAAAATAAAAATAGCCTCTTTTTTTAAAAGCATAAGTTTAACTTTTTCTTTATCAAAGTCATCTGTTAAAATATGCCCCAAAATAGTCACATTTAAGCCCACAGAACTACCATTGTGACATTCCTTAAAATGTTGGGCCACAGGACTTTCATCTTTATTTATTCGAATATCCCTTAAGTGTTCCAACAACCTCACTTTAAACATTCTTTTTGTTTGTCCAATATAAAATTTATTACATCCACACCTTATAGCATAAACAACCCCCTCTGTTCTACAATTATAAACACCATTGGGTATAAAACGAATGTTATTAATACAAGAGAAAGAATTCACTGTGTAAGAACATACACTACATTTCCCACAAGGCTTCATACCTTTAACATAAATTTTTAATGAAAGTCTGACCTCAGGTCTAATGAATTTAGTATAAACTAATATATCTTTAATATTCATTCCCCTTTTATAAGAAAAAAATAATTTCCTATTAATTAAACCTGTCAATTCAACAAAATTCCTCAAAAATTCCCAAAAGTATAAAATACACTGTCTAATGTTATCACTAAGAACATTATATGTAGAAAATATAAAAAAATTCTCTAGATCTGTGCTATTAGTCACTGTATTAATATTATTCCTAAATAATTTAATTTTTCTATTATTATTACATCTAATATCAAATATCTTTTTAATGCCTCTATCAACTAATCTAACATCATATTTCCTCTTAATAAACATATTCCTAGTCTGTTCAATTTCTTTCATAAAATTATTTTCTTCATTGCACAATCTAGATATTCTTAAAAATTCTCCATAGGGCAATGAATCAATAGTATTCCTAGGGTGACAACTACTGCCCATCAAAAATTCATTAACTGATTCAAATTTTCTATGAATACTCTTAATAATCTTACCTTTTGTACCACATAAGTTAATATCCAAAAATGAGACTTGTTGCCCATATTGTAAACCATCAAATAATATATTAAATCTGTTCACTTGGATTTCTTGCACAAAATTAGATACTAGATGAAAACCACCTTCACATAAAAATATTAAATCATCTATGTATCTAAAATAAAATTTAACATAATTCTTAAAGAAAAATTTACTATAAATGCATTCCTTCTCAACTAAACCCATGAAAATATTGGCATACATAGGTACAAATGGAGCACCCATTGCTATACCTTGAATCTGATGAAAAATTGATTTTCAAAATAAAAATAATTATTCGTTAAACAAAACTTAACTAAATCTAGAATATAATGAGTAAAAGGAGTATTACCCATCTGATATAATAATGCCTCTAATCCAAACACATGTTTAATATTAGTGTAAAGACTTTTTACATCTAACGTTACCCAATACATATTGTCCTTCCATATGATATTCTTTATTTTATTTAAGAAATCGAAAGAATCTTGAATATAAGAAGGAAGTTGTTTGGCTTCCTTCAACAGTATACCATGCAAGATAACCCCTAAATTATGCAAAACATATTTACAGGCCGAGACAGTAGGGCAACCTGGTGGATTAATACGGCGACCTGGTGGATTAATACTATCCTTGTGAATTTTCGGTAAACAGTAAAAATATGCTGGACCTGTATCATCACATAATAATTTGTTCTTGACATCCTTATCACACCAGTAGCCCAATCTCAAGCCCCTTTGAATTAACAAAGTATAATTTTTCTTCGCTTGCTCTATCAAATCATAGCCAACTTTCTTATATACTGTTTCAACTTCTAATAAATCAAGACACATCTTTAAGTATTGGGTATAATGCATTATTATAATTTTATTACCCTTATCAGATGGTTTAATAATCAACTCTTTTTGTCTAGAAAAATTAATCAAAGCTAACCATTCCTTTTTAGATAAATTATACTTAACTTGTTTCAAATCAAAATTCTTAAATAACATTTCATATTCAAATTCAACCATGGACTGAAATTTCTTAATTCCTTCATGTACAAAAGGGTGCATAAATTTATTATTACTCCCCACAACAGAGGTATCAATTGTGCAATAAGCATTCAAGTCACTATTGCATGAGATGTAAGAATCAGAGGAGTCCATATCAGAAAAATACTCATCACTACTAAAAGTGTTGTCACTACATACATTACTTGTAACATCAGAACCAGCATGATATTCAAAAAAATACCACAAATGCATTTTCCTAATTACTTTAAATAACTCAATTTTACACTCATGTAATTTAGGTATAACAGTTGGTACAGATTTTAATCCAAAATTCAAAACAGAAAAAACACAGTCTTCAATCATACAGCCAGATAAATTGATCACATTATTAGTACCATTTAGTCCTTTTGTTGTTCCGCCACTGGCGTTGCTGTCCCCCTCTATACTGTTCATGTTCCGGATAGCTTCTCTTTTGTTGTCGATTGTTCTCTCCCTGATAACGAAAATTATCATGGAAGTATTGTTCATTATTAGGTGAAGGCAGAGGTGGAAAATCATTCATATCTCCATTTGCACTAAAATGCCTACCGGCATCACCGGTCGGTGTTTCTACACTGTTATTGCTAACAAGTCTCTCCCTCACCTTACCAACTACTTCCTGAAACCGTACTGATGAACGTGTATTCTGATTGGATACTCTAAAAAAGGCAGTTCCTTTTTCAAAGTCTTGGAGGTCTCTCTGAATTTTATGCATTTTTTGTTCCAGCACCTTTTTCTCATAGACATTTACTTTTTCCCTGATATCCAACAAACAAGACTCAAAGCGACTTCTATCTAAAGCAGTCACTAAACTAGAACAAATACTCGCAATGTCAGTCTTAATGTTAGATAGCTTGTTCATATCCCTTTCAATAAGTATGTTTAACCATTCTCCTGAGCAAAGGTGCGCTGCCTTTTCCCACCTTTGCTTAAAAATTCTGTCATTAGAAAATGGTGTATCAAAAGGTTCAGATGGAAACTTAATGGCTCTCAAGCCCCAAGGTATGATATCCAAATCCAAATACCTCTGTAAACTAGTATAATTATAGTACGTAGTCATTTCTTTATTCATGAGATTATTTATTTTAGATATCAAAGTTTTTACCTCCACCGGATAATCCACCGAGTGTTTCCCAACATTAGCAAAAGGATTACTAACACGCCAACTGCGTGTTTCTGCCAAAATACATTCCCAAATTGGAGAAGAAGAATTGTCATTACTACCAATAATTCTCTCAGTTCGATCTCTATCTCGTTCTGAAGTGGAACTCAAAAAGCCATCCATTGTTCGTTGAGAGGAACCCACATTATCCTCTCTAAAGATATGTGGTATATTGGTAGCAGGATCACTGGCCATAAATGATAAAATACAACACAAAAAAATAGCACCAAAGCACCAAATTGCTTCACCACAAACGAAAAACAGGAATCCAAGCAGTCAGACAGTTTATTTCTCTAGCACCTCGGCCACAATCAGCCTTCAAGGAGTAAGAACTAATACATTTTACACAGTATATATACATAATCAGCTACCAATTAATGAACAATCAATTAGTTAAACTAATTAAAATTTAAAGTCACATAATGACATTATTTACCATACAACTGTTTAGTCCTGATTTGAATTGTGAAAACGATTAGGGAGATGGAGAAGGTTATGGCTTGGAAAGGAAAAGTTGCATATTAAGAACAGTTTCTGTATGCTTTGTTTATGTTAAGGGGAAGAGTCATTGGTTATTGGGAGTAAAACGTCAGAAAAAAGTATACACAGTTCTCATCTTGCAAGATGTACTTTGTTTTAGAATATTTGCAGATAGATAGATTTTGTTACTTTCACTGTAGTCTTGAGGTATGGATTTCCTTTAGAAGACCAAACGTCCATATAATCGAACCTTACTTCACCATGATGAAAACAGTGAAACTTCTTTTTGCCGAATGGCAAATTTTTCCAATGGTAACTAAACACTTGGCCAACATGGTGAAGTTTGCCCTTTTCCCCACTGTAATGTGATCTTGGAGTTGTTATATTCAGTTAGGAGGTGTGTCGGGGCACACAGCCCTCGACATTGGGGGTGTGGGGGTGCAGTCCCCACCTGGGTGGATTTGACATACTGCAGTATATTTTTCACTGCAATGTTGCCCATGTGTTTACTAACCTTTGAAAACATTTGCTGTTGTGCAAAAAAATGTTATGCTGTTTTCGTCT